>NW_009923534.1:0-42756 GCF_000696875.1 Nestor notabilis
TTGCCGGCTGGGCTTAAACCACGACAGTAGTTCATACAACAATGGAAGCTATCCACCAAGCAGCACCTGTCTTTTTAATAATTCAATATATTAAATAAATAAAATGGAGTATGTACCCGTTGCTTTATTTTCTTTAAACTCACTCATCCCTCTCATACACATTTCATGACAAAAGCTGTAGGTTGAGACACTGATTTGTCATCACCATGTACAGTGAAGTTGCAACCAGGGAAAACTTTCCTTTTCTAACTTACTATTTCACTACAAAGAGGGATAACAACTTCAAGCCGCTGTCAATTTGAGTGTGACAGTTACTTAAGTTAGCCAAGATTCATGCACAAAGTCAACGTAGTCTGTGCTTTTAAACAATTACAATATAATTCAAATCCCTTCATATGGAATTAAGTTCAACACATTATTTTTTTAGAATATTATTTTGACTTCTTATTGATAAAAAAATTTACTCGCTACGTTATTTCTAATGGTTTATTTCTTTAACTTTTCAATTGAGAAAGCTTACTATATAAAGTTCAGACATCAGTGTTAAGCACAACAAAATTAGAAATTTGACTGTTACCCCCCCGATGCTGTAACTGTTCTGCTTATGGTCTTCATCACAGAAGTACTGTGATTACTCACAATGTACCTACAAAGTGTAGTTTTAAACAGAAAAACTACTTTTTGCTATTTCACAGGTTGGGAACTGACCCACAGGAACCAAATCCAGATCCTCAATTGCTGCTTAAAGATATTCATACCACCAAGCTGATTGCAATGTTGTATGGCCACTTCGAGCATCTGACCTGGCAGAATTCTCCAGTGCCAGAGATGAAGTCTTTAGTGGAAAAAAGATCATGAATATGAACCTTTCATGATCTAGGCACTAAGCATGAATATATCTTTCCATTTAATTTTTTAATATCCACTTTGAATTTTGTTTTTCAATCAGCATATATTTGAATAATCAAATATTTATTTTTATCAAGAGAGAGTCTGAAATGTGAGAATTCACTGTTCTGTACTTTTCCCCCAAGCAATCTGTGGAAAGAAAATATCTGTATTTCACAGATAACATGGTCATTAGCAGCTCAGTCTGCTTCTTCTGACCAGAGGTATTATGCCACACATAGTTTTGATATGAGAATTGAAAGCAGCAGGTATTCATTTTTCCCTTACTATTTCAGACATATTGTATCTGGTTAGATAACATATGTTGCAACTTATCAAATAACAAGAACAATTTTGATAACCAAAGAATGGTTATTAAAAATCCCTCGAACAAACAATTAATAATGTAGATAAGAGCCAGACCTGGTGTACATGGAGGAGCAGGGAGGTGTTACCTTCCTTGTGTACAGCCTTTTCCAGACTGAAGGTTTTCAGAGCGCATCCAGTTACAGCAGAAGCATTGCTCAATTGCTACATTGTGATGTGGATGATTTCAGTGGCATAAGTGGATTCGGATGGTAAAAGCGCTAGCATGTCCTTGTCATCCTATGATATGAGGCAGTGAAACAAGGTTTGAGGTTCTGAGAGGTATTAGTCTGCTGATTTCCATGGCAAACCACCACTATTAGCAACCGTTTTAGCCTGTTGCATAAGATCACACTGATTTTTGTTCAGATGGTGTTGAAGATAACAGCTCTTTTGGAGAGAAGATAAAAAGAAACACCCACAAGAGAGAGGAACAAAACAGCTCTGGTAGAAAGAAGCAGCAGCTCATGTCTCTGAGACCATCCCCGACTTGCAGACCATAAGCTTCTTTTGGTCCATCTGCACCTTTCACACTGATATCAAATCATACAGTCCCCAGGGCAACGGCTGAATAAGTACCTGAATAAACCTCACCTTTCTGCTGACTAATTTCTGACATACCATTTTTAATCTCCAGGCTTTGCTCTCTTTGAAGGGTTTTGTTCTGCCTGGCTATTTATATAACATGCACAATAGGATTCTTAGCTCCTGCTTGAAAACTTAGAGAGAGTGGCTCTTGGAAGTCTTGAGAAACCTCGTGCTCCCCTTCCTGGAGCTACTCAATGTCAAAAATAATGGAAAAAGAGAAAAAAAAGAAAAAGAAAGAAAAGATTGTCTTTGGATCTCAGAGAGCAACTGTGAGGTGAAACAAGGTAATATACCACTATAGATTATACCCCTAAGGTATTCTTGTGAGCAGCATTCTGAATGAATTGTATTTCAAGGACTCCTTAAACTAAGACATGTCTGTAATCTTTGAAGGAGGAACCAAGCCTCTGTGCTTCTTCTTGAACCACTCTGCAAGGGCCCTTCACCCAGCAGGAAGGGGCGTTACTCTGCTTTTCGTGTAACTCTCATGCATTCTAACTCTCTCACTCAACAAATTTGCCTTCTGAGCTGCTTTAAAGCCCACACAAAATTCCCTGGTGATGCAAAGATGAAGCCTGCAAAACTTCTGTACAGTTATTGCCAGCAGCATGCCCGTGACTGTGGATTTCTACCACACAGCATCATTAGCACTTGGACTGCAAGCTGCTTGGGCTAAAGACCCTATCAGTGACTAGTGTTGGCAAGTACTGTGTGCAGCTATGGCGTTTGAATGAATCGTAATGCAGTATCAGACTGCCATGTGGCATCACTGGGCTGCCATGTCAGGCAAAACAATATATATAGCAAAATGAATTCGATGGAAGTGAAAAAAAGGCCTTGACATATTTAAGGAAAAGAACGGTTTGACTCCTGCTGCAAAAGGAAAATGGGGGGGGGGGGGGGGGGGGTAGGCAGGGGGACAGGGAGGAGGAGAGAAAAAAGAAAGACTGATTGCCCAAGCGTGTGCATATTATAAAGCTGTCATTTATGGGAATGAAGCAAAAATAAATTCCCTTGCTACTACTGACATAGTCTAATAACCTGCATTGCTTTATGTAGAATCTGCGCAGAGCTAATGACTTCAGATCTTGCTGACCCTGTATGGCTCAGTTCCCAGAGTCCTACTGAGCATATGGGGAAAATAGCCAGGTTTTGTACAAACACAAATGTTTGCTTGAGCTGAGCCCAGGACCAATACAGTCTAACCATCATCTTGGGATAAAAAGTTTTGTTGCCAAGTAAAAATTAATCTGGAAGCTGAGAGTCAGTAAGAAATAGAGTTGTTTCCTCAGGCAGACCTTCTCTGCTATGAAAATCAAATCCATGGTAAGAGAAGCAGATTGTAAAAAAATGTACTGCGATGATGTCTAAATACCTCCTAAAAAAAGATTTATGATTTTAGTCTAGTCCTGAAGGGAATCTGCAGAACTACAGGACCACTGGCACTGATGTGGGGATTGCAGATAGCACAAATTAGGCTCTAAATAATGGATCAAAAAGAGGAGCCTCAAAATCTACTTTTTATTGCTCTTTGGGGAATAGTGCAGACTATTATAAAATACTGCAGGTTGTGAAGCTCCAATAGCATTGTGTCGTTTAAAGGAAAAAAAAAAAAGCCTCAAGGAAAATGGGGAAAGCTCAGTGGCAGCAAGCTGGGTAGAGCTACACCTTCATATAGTAGGAGACACTGGTACATGGGGCAGGGATGGTGGGATGCCATGGAGATGGCCACATCCCAGCTTTACACAGTGTTCAGCATCCTGCCTTTCAATCTTGTACAACTTAATGTAAACTCGTAATGCCTGGGTGATCCAGCTTTCAATCCTACATTCTTAAAATGAGCTGGTTAAGCAAGAGCAATCATAGGATGGTGATATTCAGGTATATTCAGTTGGTTGCTGCTACCAATTTTTGTCTGAGCATGATCGCACCAGGAACCATCCCTGTTCCTTGTGTCAAAAGGGGCAGACATCATCAGCATAAAACAGCCTTTGTTAATTCAAGTTGTATTATGATGCAAGACATACTTGTCCTCAATTAAAAACTATACAGCATGCTTATTTATGGCTCTGGGCTCTTTTCCCAATTGATTTTGGGTTGGAAAAAAGCAACCAAACCCACAAAGTCAATTATGATCAGATAAGAATTAAGTAAAAATTAAATATAAATAAATACTAGATCAAATATAAATTAAAACATGTCAGAGAAATTTTCACCTGAAACTTAAACAGGCCAAGAGCAGCAAATACTTGGCTAATCTAAGCAAATCTAGAGCTTGCTTGCCAGACTCGATCTCTGGTGATGAGCTCTTTGCAGCTACATGCAAGACAGTAAGAAAACAGATGGCACAGCAGAGCTTTGCTTCATGAAGAATAATAGATGACAAGATAGAGACTCTCAATCTCAAAGTGGCACACAGGGTGATCAGAAACCTAATCACAATCATGCTGTGATAAAAGACTCTGGATGAAGAATGAATTAAGGTGGTTTGGTCTGTTTTATCAATAAAAGTAATAGAAAGATATATTTCTTACAATTCTTTAAGCAGAAGACTCACAGGAGCGATACATATTGCTTACAAAGCAGCATGAAGTGGGATAAATCACACTGTCCATTTAAGGGTTATGTGTTTGCTGCCTCTGTATCATCAGCAAGATTATTCCATGAATTCTGGCAAATAGATAAGAATATATAGAAAACATACAGACCAAAATTCTCCTTCTGGCATCTTTTGTCCCTGAACTGTGAAGCCTGGCACAGGTTAGAAAACAAGTCATTTGCTTTATGTTGCACTGTTTTGTTATTATGATACATTATAGACTAATGCAGGATTCTGTCATCTAGAAATACTTGAGCAAGATTTCCATATTTGAAAAACAATTTCCTGTCAAGAAGGTAATAACAAGTGAAATAACATCAATATAACTGGAATATTAGGACAGCCTAAAAGTAATGATATTGCAGCCTAAGGTATTAGAAGAAAATAGCTTAAATTATTCAGCAAGTAAACTGATGTCATGTGGTCAATGCACTACATATTTCACATATCCCAATTACAATTAATGTAATAATAAAGATTGATTATTAAGTAATAAACACTGGCCAAACAAATTACTGTAAACATAAGTCAAATCTGCTAGGACAGCATATCTCTTTCTCTCTCTGGTTTGCAGAACAGACCTTGACAGAAGCCAGAACGGAACAAGCAATTCTTCACAAATATTTTCTAACTTCTTTGTCCATCTTGCAAATATAGATCAAGCTGTCTTTGAAGTTACTGAAAAATTTGTGCACCCTGTTTATTCAGTGTGCTACTGCCCAAGATGTGATGATAATAATAGAAAAAAAGAAATTCTTTGGGCTTACCTATGTGAGACTACACCAGTTTCCTATACTGGTTATAATGAAATGGGATAAACTATATAGGGAAACTGCACATTTTGATGATTTGCATTGCAGTATCAATTAATTTGGTAAAAGCAAACTCACTAATGGACTTGTAGGATTTTTACTGAAAGTAAATAATGATCTTTGCTACAGAGATTTTAATACTGAATTAAACCCCTTCAAAAAATGGTGATTCAACCAGTGTGACGGACTACAAAGCCTTGAATTTGAAGTATTCAAGACCTATTCCAAAATCAACATTGGAATATATAAATTATTAGGGGGTAAATATACCCATGCAAGACTTAAAGCAGCATAGAGAGTTCCCCACTTCAGCATGTTAAAGATGAAAAAATGGAAGTCTTTGTTCCAGATTTACCTTATTACAAATGTCTGTCCCCACTGTATATTGCTCTGGTCAGCATGTGTAAGAAATACTTGACGAGATGGGAATCCAGTTGGCCTTTTTAAATAAAGCTTACTTCCAAAGTTACAATAAACCAGTACTCTCACAAGTCATTGGTAAAGATGACAAACATGAAAAAAACTACCTGTTGTTTGTAGGCTTTCAAATAGTAAATAAGGAAATATGAGACCATTGCTTGATGCCCTAGATGCTTTACAGTTCCTGACCACTTAGTAGAGAACTTAACTGAGATATAGTGCTTTTGAGACACTTGTTCAAACACACGTTGCCCTCCCCAGACCTTTTCTCTCTGTCTCTTGGCATATTGTGCAGTTTTACCCTGCATCAGATTTATATGCAGTGTACTCCTAGATCTTGAGATAAACTAACAGGCATCTGAAAGAGACCCCAAATGAAATATTCATGAACTGTCATAACATTCATTACCATTTTATGATTCTCTTTACTTGGTTGAACAACAACGCTTTCTAGCACTCTATTAAATCAGCTAGCAAACTTTATAAATCACCAGCTAAACTACATGAATCTGTCACTTCTTAATGTACTGTCTGGGCTCCAGAAATGCTTGAGTACATGGCAAAGTCATACTACTTGTATGACTCTCTTTGCTGTCATTCTTCAACATTGATTTTTCTGGGTAAACTCCTACCGTATTAAGAATTTACCATCTTTTTACTATTGAGCTTGAGTTTAGTAGATAGATAAGCCAAATACATAGGTAAAATCTAGCAGATACTTATTTTTGCAATGATGAAAATGTCCTTAGCTTGTCTAGAAAAAATAATACAAATGTGCATGGACTCACCAACTAAAACTAAAACTTTTTTGCTGAGCTGTAGTGAATAGAATGGAGACATTCAGATCTAGCTAAACTTTGCAAGGCTTCTAATGCTGGACTGAAATCTAACTCAAGCTGCTCAAAGATGATGCTAAATCCTAGTGAAGGAAAGTGAAAGTGACTAGAATTGCTGAGGACACATATGACCTAAAGAAGAATCAGACCTGTCCATTTCCATTTCCATTGTCACCTCTCATTTCAGGGCTTTCTGGGCAGAGATCTTCCCAGCTGTCTATAGCATACTTTTTCCACCTGTCTCTGCAGGCTATCAATAGTTCTCATAACAACTTTCATCAATTACTTGCTGCCCAAGACCAACATGGTCCTTTTATCTGCTGTATTTGCTGGAGTCACCACCACACACCTCATTGTCTTCCTGGTTTCTTCCCTGGTTACGCTGGCTTAGCCTGTCTCTCCATGTTGCTTGCAAAAAACCCAGAATCTATATAGTTCTTAGTGTCCTGGGTTCAGCTACAGCAGTCATTTTTTCTCCTTCTTAGTAGCTGGTGCAGTGCTGTGTTTTTGACTTTCGGCCTGGGAACAACGCTGATAACACCCATGTTTTTAGCTGTTGCTCAGTAATGTTTACTCTGACCAAGGACTTTCTCAGTCTCATGCTCTGCCAGGGAGGAGGGGAAACCAGGAGGAAGCAGAGACAGGACACCTGACCCAAACTGGCCAAAGGGGTATTCCATACCACAGCACGTCATGCCCAGTATAGAAACTGGGGGGAGTTACCCGGAAGGCCCAGATCGCTGCTCGGGTCGGGCTGGGTATCGGTCGGCGGGTGGTGAGCGGTTGTGTCCTCTTCCCTTGTTATTTCTCTTATCATTATTATTGGTAGCAGTAATGGTTTGTATTATACCTTAGTTACTGGAGTGCTGTTACCTCAACCCGTGGGAGTTACATTCCTTCGATTCTCCTCCCCATCCCTCCTGGAGCGGGGGGAGGAAAAAGGGAGTGAGCGAATGGCTGCTAGGCTTAAACCACGACACATGGTTGTAATAACATGATCATAGACCACGGGTGTCCTGACATCTGGATGGGGGAAAGCTTCAGGGCTTTTGGAGAAGGCAGGAAACTTAAGGGGATGGGCAAAGGGTGCTGATGGGATCTGACAGCTGGCACAGCACTGCAGTTGTATCAAATATGACAAAATGTCAAGTACAGCTCATGCAGATTCTCATGTCAGGAAGCAGCTTGCCAGGGTGGCTTGTCCTTCTCCGCTAAGGTTGTCGAGATGACCCTGAACACTGAACCATGCACTGGAAGATGCTCTGCCCAGGGGACAGCCCGACTGGCCCTGCATCCACTGGGCCTCTGGTCTTGGTGATATTGAGGGTCAAGCCTGCCACATCTGTGGGACCATTGGGCTTCTAAGTCCTCCAGAGCCAGAGCAATGCATAAGATCCACAGGCCCTTACGCACCATCCAGTATTTGGGAATGCCACCAGCAGCTAACCACCAAACTCTGTGGTGTGTGTCTCCTCACACTTCCCCCACAGGGAAAGCCAGGTCAAAAGGAAACAGCATGCGGGCTTTCCACAGGCAAGCAAACCCTGCAGCAGAAAATGGCTTGGGCCACTTTGCATCCCACTGATTTGAGTGGGTCCTGCCCTGATCACATTTGCATGGGCACAAACAGGCTGCAGCTGTTGGGTGACTCAGAGCGTCCTATTGCTGTTTGGAAGAAAGGTTGTTTTTTCCATCTCCTCATCTGGATCAGATGAGGGGGGCAGTAATTAGTCTGCTATCTAGTGATTTATAGCTGATTTCCCCGTGACAATAAACCCTCACTCTATCTACTATAGCAGATCAAAAGCAACAGACTGTCCTTCTAGAGGTAAAACCTGTAGGGCAGTTCACTGATGTGAGAGTATAAACTGAGGCCTGAGTATATAAAGCAGATGTGGCAAACTCCTGGCATTTCTCATGTGCTGTCAGAGGCTTTTGGGCTGGTATGTGGGCCTTTGGGGTTTGAGGCAACAAAGACTTTGTCAGGGTTGGGCAAAATGGTCTAGTGTGAGGTGTCCCTGCCCATGGCAGGGGGGTTGGAACGAGGTGATCTTAAGGTCCTTTCCAACCCAAACTATTCTATGATTCTAAGTGCTGCAGATACTTGCAGTCTGCTGTGAAGGAGCAGGGATGAGAAAGGGAGGTGCTTCAGCCCAACCTGTGTCAAACTCCCTTCTCTGGCTCCATCACCCCCTGCAACACTTAGTCATGACAAATTTTAAGCAATTCTATCATGGCTGACTTTGGCTACATCATCTCAGTCAAATAATGTAAATGAGAAATGCCCCCTGTAAGTTACTGAATAATAATTAAAAAAATAAAATCTGCATCTAAACTGAACCAAAACTATCAACTGTCTCCTGAATTTATTTCCTATAATTGCACGTGATACTTGGAATATTTTCAGCAGTATCTGTTCTGCTGATAATATTCTACAAGGTCACACAATAAGTCTTGTGTTCTCACACTGAAACTTTCTGTATCAGAATCTTTGACGTCTTTTCTGCTACACACCAGGTTTTACTGATTTGTGTGACTTTGCCCCTGAAGCTGTGGAAGTCTCAGGATATTTTGAAGCTAATTCCTTTCCTCTAAGGAGCTGATAGATAACCTAGAAATTATTTACACACAAGGTCAGCCTTTTAATACCAGTCATCTATTCCTGTGCTTGAAGTTAAGTGCTAGTTTAAGAGCTTTGCCAGGTTAGAGAAACAGAGCTGCGTTAAGGACCCCTCACATCAGCAGGAGACATTTACAGAGGCAAAATAAACCTTGAATTAGCTCAAGAGTATTTATAACCATTAAAAGACCATTCAACATGTCTATATATTTATGTATCCATTTAAAATTTGCCAAAGGCAAAAAATATCAGAGTAGATTGTAAAATTTTGGTCAATTTATTATAAGAGCTTTTAACTGTTAATATGGAAACATTGTGCTAAGTGATATGAAGTATAATTTCAAATTTCAAGTTCAGAAAAGAAAAAGCACCACAGAGAAAATGTTTATTTTGGACCTGCTAACATACTAGCTTTTTCTTTAAAAAAAAAAAAAAAAAAAAAAAAATTAAATATTTTCATTAGTGCTTCAAGTTTTGTAATTCTTTCTTGTCAGCAACATGTAGCAGACCAGAGTTGATTCTGAACAATCTGCAAGAAGCTCCAGACCTCATTTAATAAATAGCAGCTAAGTTTAGTCTGGCATCCTACTTCTGGCTTCATTGGGAGCAATGGCAATACTCTTGTTATCTTAGATAGGGGCATGTTTTATTTTGGGTGACTAAACGCTATCACAAAAAATTCTAACATCTTTCTTACTTTTCCATAAACACTCCTCTGTAGGGCATGTTTCCAAAAGATGAGCATACAAGGGTAAAAGAGATTTGCCTGGGTCAAGTTCAAGCTTCTTTTGAAGCCTGTAGTTTACATTAGAAAAGTAGTAAGAAATCAGAAACATATATCTATTGTCAACTGAATTCTAGATGTTCGACTTTTTGACTTGGAAGGAATATTTGCTTTGCAGATACCTTTCCAAACATGATTTACTGTACTTTCTTTCTATACAGAACTGAATGTTGCTGTAATTAGCAGAGCAATATGGCAAAGACACTAAACCAACAAAGCGTCACAAGGTGGAAATGATTGCAAATTGCCCATTGGCATTTTTTTTTCAGAGGAGAATTGGTTTAGATTAATCAAACATTTCTACAGAGAATAAGCTTTCTCCTCAAAATATTTCAGGTTACAAAATAACGTACTTTTTTTAAGTTTATGAAAAAAACACCGACTTTTCTTTCATGAAAACTCACTTTCCTGCTCCTATACCCATTGTATTGCACTAACTTCAAGCTGGTAGCATATCACACAAGTAGTGTCCTCTGCAGGTTATTGAGAGAAGACAGCAATTTTATTGCACTTACTGTGTAAGGGAGCATAAAATCCTTAAGTGTGTTGTTTAAACTTGAAGACCACTGCTTTTCAGTTCAAGGTATTTTGTGTGAACATTCTAATTTACCATTGAAATTATGGATGTCACAGTTTCATAAACTGTCAAATTATCTTCCAGTGGAGATAATTCATTACAGCTGAAATTGTCACATTCTATAGATTCCAGATAATATTTAAAGCAATGATACCAAAATTCTCTGAGGTACAATGCAACACATTGTAATAGTACAACAAGTATCCTGTTTACGAAATAACTACTTTAGGTGTTTAATTGTTTTGTAACAATAGTATTACTTTGCTTAGTTAAGGACTCGCTTTTTCAATTCTGGGTTGCAAGAAAACCCCAAAACTAAACATCATTTTAGAAGTTTTGCTTATAGGTTTCCTTCTGACATAACAACAGCTTGGAAGTTATTTTTGTTGAAATTGGAACATCTCAGTGGCAGTATCTCACACCAATTTCTATTGCTAAAATTAAATATTTATATTCAAGCTGGAAAAGGTGAGATTCAGGTGCTCAGGTTTGTACAGTGGCATTTGAGACATCCTAGGATATCAGTGACATCCATGCAGGACTGGCAATGGGATGCAGTACATAGGAGAGAGCCAAGTTGCTTTGAGGTAGCAAGCAACGGGTAGGCAAGATAACTCAGCCATCTAAAATGGCATTGGGTGCCTATTTTGGAGGCATCTGAATTGTTTCTATAAAACATGTAACATTGTATCATTAATCCTCCTAGTCACTGGGTAGCGGAACAAACACTTCCTACTGAATTATAAGAGAAGGAGCTTCTTACAGACATACCTCAATGAAGGTTAGTTGAGGACCTTGTCCAGAAACCTAATAATATAAAATAATGTCATCTTACACAGTAACAAATCAAAACATAGAGTGCCTTACTTGGGTAAAATCACAGGAGGTATGAAAGTCATAGGACTGTATACCATATCTG
This sequence comes from Nestor notabilis, assembly GCF_000696875.1. Taxonomy (NCBI): domain Eukaryota; kingdom Metazoa; phylum Chordata; class Aves; order Psittaciformes; family Psittacidae; genus Nestor; species Nestor notabilis. The sequence continues at coordinate 11,410 of NW_009923534.1, forward strand.
AAGTAACTATTTTACTTTAATCCTCCGAAGCTCTATCTAGGGAAATTTGTTTCTCTGCTTGAACCCTTAGGAAAAAAAAAAGCATTAATCCCATCTGAATTTAGCTACCTGATTTTACCAGGAAATCTAGTTAGCAAAGCCCCCTGCGAACCTTTTCCTGTCAGTGGGTGCAGGTGCTCTGAATTCCCTTCTGAAGGAGCCCAATTTAAGTTTTACTCAATTGCTTTCTTGCAATTGCTTACATTTACGGATAAAATCAGGTAATCTAATATCAATCTTGATGATCAAGCAACAAAAACTTCAGGATTTTTTTTTTTTTGTGACTACAGCAAGGATTCTCAGGTCTGCTTTGCTGCCCTGGCTACTTTGTTACCCGCTGCATCTCTCATCTTCTATGAGAAAAGCTGTTTTATAAAAGTTCACATTCTCTCACATGACATTCGGGAGACTGCCTTACATCAGACTCCCACAGTAGTGGAACAAAATATAATGGTCTAGCCTCTGCTTTCATCTTTATATCAGCTTGGATTCCGAGTCACCAATGAATATAATGAAATTATACAACATATGTATTATGATAATTGGCCATAATTATAGTGCTTAGAGATAATTAGATGAAGAATTACTTGAAATACAGTAGTATAATCAATAGACAGTAAGTAGGAAAGCAATTAAATAACCTTTTAGGAAAGGCTTTTTTAAAAAAAAAAATAATCAGAATTTATTTAAGGAGTGTTGTATTTATAGAGTCCTGGCTTAAGAATATCATCAGCATTTTTTAATTAGACACCCTGGGACTCAGAAACATGACAGATTTGTATCACAGCTATGCCTAGATGGAAAGGTGGGAGAGAACTTTGCAAGAGGAAATAATGAATTCTTCCTTGACCATTGTCTTAACAAAAAAAAACAAACAAAAAAAAAATCAAAAGAAAAATCACTTAATGGAATTAACTGTAAACAAACTGAGAGCAAAAGAAAATCTCCAACATCAGGCTTTGCATGATAACAACTTTGATGTACATGGATAAGATGGACAGCATAAGGCCAGCTGAACCTTATGAGACCTTTATACTGCTCTACTTTGGCATGGTCACAGATAAGCCTCTGCAATTTATACTTGCAACACTGCTTCATAATGCTCATTCTGCAGGCTAGATTCTGCTAGTGCTCATAAGGATGTTCTCCTGGCTCTTGGCCCATCCTCTCTGACTTCTAGCCATGATCCATTAGCCAGATGAAAGGAAACCCAGGAGAAGAGAGAAGAAAGGAAGGCCATTAAAAGAAGGAGAGCTGGCCTAAATCCAGACAGAATGTCCTCAATGGCTGCTTTAGGGTGGCTTTGTGACAACTTCAGTGCCAGCCGTGAGTCCTATTAGACCTCCAGCAAGAATGGGATTCCAGCCCACAGTTTGATCTGCTCTGCTTAGCAAGTCTCTGTTCAGGCTTTCAGCACAGCAGAAGTCTATCTCCAGCTTCAGATGTCTGAATGCCTTCCAAACCAGCAACATCAGAGAACTTCCCTCAAAGTTCCAAAATAAAAGCTACAAAAATGGGATCAGATCACTACTAATGCTAAGCTGGTAAATGAAAGGGGTGCCAGTCTTTGATCACCGTGTGGCGTTTATTAATTGTCACTTTTCTGGATCACTCAGGTCAAAATCACTACATAACAGCAATATTTGTATAATATTATTCAATTAATACAGACATTTTAAACTTTGTTATTTAACATACCTCCAGACACCTCAGACTATTGAACCAATCTAACTTATGGGCTTCAGCTTCCCACCTGCAGAATTTTATGAAGTGACAGCAAAGTTCATCCCCATTCCAGTGTCACTTCTCCAGATTAAATAACAATAAAAACCCTTGCAATCCTAAGAAAAGAATTTTGGTCTTTGATGACACAGTTGGTAAAAGGGCACGTGGTTCATAACCCAGTCTTTACTAGTTGGCAATGCTCCATGGAAAAGAGGAGCAGTTGTTAGCAATAACTATCCTTCCCTCACAACTGAACCACCTCTACTGCCAATTCAAGGCTGCATTGCCCAAGCTGCATCTGCCTGTGTTCACTGCATTGTCCTCTCCTGCCATCCTCATGTCCTTGTCCTCAGAATTTCCAGTGCCTAGTCACTGCTTTAGCTAACAATTTTCCATCTGTATTTCATCCCTTTTTTCTTCGAATTAAAAATAATTTTTATGAGCATTTCAGTTTTTCTCCACTCTTTGTATCAAATATTTTAGATTGCTAAAATAGCTGTTAGAAAAACCTTTAGGGTAAACATTCTGTAAATAACAAAGTTAATTTCAAACACTAACTTAGACACAGATGTCATATTAGAAGACAGCTTTTCAGTTAGTGCAGCAGAGCACAGGAAACCTAGGAGTCCTCCCATATATGAAATATGCTACAATTATGTTTCTAGGTATCATTTAATCTGTTTCCCAGAGCTACAATAATAATTTTTCTCCACTTACTTCCTAATTTCTCTTTTTATGCTAGAGGTTAGCCAAAGGCAAGAAGCATAAGTTACAAATAATATTTTCGTATGTTAAAACAAATAGCTGAGTAGGTCGGTAAACAAGTTTGCAGCACATTTTCAACTCTTTGTATTTGTTTTCTTCCTTGCCATATAATTCAGAAGCTCTATTAATCTTAAAGTATGTTGATCTTTTATATCCTAAAGAAAAAATAAAATCATTGTTTTGGGTTTGTGTGCCAAGGTTTTGGTAGCTGGGGGGACCACAGGGGTGGCTTCTTTGAGAAGCTGCTCGAAGATTCCCCTATGTCCAACAGAGTCAATGGCAGCCGGCTCCAAGACAGACCTACTGCTGGCCAAGGCTGAGCCAGTTAAGGAAGGTAAAAAAAACCCCAAACTTGTGCAACGGCAATGGCAGCCAGAGAGAGGAGTGCAAATGTCAGAGAAAGAACTTTGCGGACACCAACCAAGGTGAGTGCAGAAGGAGGGGAGGAGGTGCTCCAGGCACCAGAGCAGAGATTCCCCTGCAGCCCGTGGTGCAGCCCATGGTGAGGCAGGCTGTGCCCCTGCAGCCCATGGAGGTCCACGGTGGTGGAGATCTTCATCTGCAGCTTGTGGAGGACCCCATGCCAGAGCAGGGGGATGCCTGAAGGAGGCTGTGACCCCGTGGGAAGCCTGCACTGGAGCCCATGCTGGAGAAGGTTTGCTGCAGGACTGGGGACCTCCCAGGGGACCCACACTGGAGCAGTCTGTTCCTGAAGGGCTGCACCCTGTGGAAGGGACCTACACAGGAGCAGTTCATGAAGAAGTCATCTGTAGGAGGGACCCCCCTGCTGGAGCAGGGGAAGAGTGTGAGGAATGGCCCCCCGAGGAGGGAGCAGCAGCAGAGACAATGTGTGATGAACTGACCACAAACCCATTCACCATCCCCCTGTACTGCTGAGGGGGAGGACATAGAGAATTTGAGAGTGCAGTTGAGCCTGGGAAGATGGGGGGGAATGGGAAGGTGGTTTAAGATTTATTTTTTATTTTATTAATCTGATTTGATTGGTAATAAATTAAATTAATTTCCCAAAGTTGAGTCTGTTTTGCCCATGATGGTAATTTTTGAGTGATCTCTCCCTGCCCTTATCTCAATCCATGAGACTTTTGTTATATTTTCTCTCCCTTGTCCAACTGAGGAGGGGGAATGATAGAGGGGCTTTGGTAGCACCTGGTATCCAGCAACAATCAACCCACCACACTTGTGTAATCCATTTACAAATACATAAACCTTAAATGTGAATAAATCGGTGACCATAACAACTTGCAATAGCCGATATCTAAAAGCTGAAAATTAAATAGACTGCACTTGGACTAAGTCCCTCAAGTTCTATATGTCACAAAATGATGCAACATAATTTGCCAGAATCCGTACAACAGTTAATATTAAGAGAATGGAAACATGACTGTTATGTAACTCCATGTGACTAGACTTTTAAGTGTGGTGATTTTGGTCATTTCAAGAATTTGGGCAGTAATAACATTCTTGTACATTAACTAGCTAGAACTAGTCTCCCGATACATGCACAAAAGGAGTTACTTGTCAGGAGATGAGTCCCATGAGATGTTGAACATTCTGGAGCAAATTCAACAGAGTATTTAAGCACATATTATTTCACTTCAAACGTAGGAGCAAACCCTTTCTTTAAGCTATAGTTCTCAGTGCCTTGAAGAATTAAATTTGCTTTTCCTAAATTTGCAAGCAATATAATTAGTGAACAAAATAACTCAGTCAGATGATGCAAGTCAAGCCATAAAGTACTAGCAGCAACAATAAAGACTACTTGTTCCAGCAAACCTATTTCTTTGTAGCATACAACCTCTCTGCTTTGCAACTGTCATCTTATATCCATGTTTTCTTTATCACAGCTAGTTAATTCCTAAAATACAGTACACAGCAATATTAATTTCCTGAGCAGCTCTCCTCCTTGAATAAGGCAGATGTGCTTCAGTTACATACTGGCTGTCAGCTTCAATTATTCTGGAGCCAGCCAAATTCTCACTACAATCACAGTTGTCATGCTCGTTGGCTTGGCAAGAGTAAGCTTGGTCTGTGAGATGACATACATATCCCTGCACTCTTCCAACTTTCCTAAGGATCCAACCCAAATTATACTGTAAAAAAACTGCTTAAATCAAAACTTGAAGAATTGTTGCAAAGTGAGTTATTTTTGTTGAGCATGGTAGTTTTGGAGTAAACAGTGACCTCAGCACTCCTTTAGTTTGAAGATTTCAATATTTTGAGATCCTAATGAAAAGAACAGGCTTAACTGCTACCCCTTACCAAAAGAGCCCTAGGAAGCAGGATTTATTAGCCTAGGCACAGCAACATTTTAATGCAAATAGCATCTGAACTGAACCAGGTTTTAATTCTGGTGGCTGAGATTAAATTGATGCATCTCCACTTGTACTATTCCTGAGGAGGATACCTCTAGCAAATTTGAAAAAGGTGACTCAGATATTTGCAGTGCTGTGTTCAGTTTTACAGATCAGTAAGACAGTCCCTGTTTTGCAGAACTGTCAGTGTCCATCCTGGGTTGCTCCCAAAAATTCTAACAACCAATGGAAAAAAAAAAAAAAAAAGAAAAATCCATGTCAAAATGAAAATTTGGCTCCTCAAATGCAGATAAATATCTGGCACCTGACTGATGCACTGGAATTTGGAGTGCTTCAGTCTCCCCATGAACACAATTTCTATTTGATGTCCAACAGAAGAAGAGTACAGTATTCATTGGCATATTTTAGTCTTTTTGTAACCTAATGAATGTACATAAGCCTGCTAAAGTGGGTTTAGTGGTTTGGGGTTTTTCATCATAAGATGCTTTCTAGAATATGTGTTGAATATTTATGCTTTTGCATCCCAGTTGTTGAATACCTTCCTGTAACTTTAGTTAGAAGTGTAAAGAGATAGACTCCAATAAACTGTTTTTAAAGAGTAACTGAATTAGATATTTTCTCAAAACTACACATTCCAGCAACAGTTTTTTCATTGCTTCCAGCCTATACAAGCACAAGTTTGTTCAGTTAGCTTCTGGTTATCATCCAGTCAGATGTTTAGATGCTTGAATGAACTTGGAGAAATATTTTTACAGTGTGAAGAATCTGTGCTTAATCACTTGGGGAAAAAATATTCCTTTTTGATTCTTGGCTACAACGGTACTTGTCTTAAATTGCTTAGTCACGTGAAAGTATAATTTCACTAGCTAGCAGATATCCCTTTGAAATTTCACTTGCAGCATGCTTTAGCTCACCAGCTTTGACCCTTATGTAAGGTCATCTACTCTGCTGTTTAAATAGAAATACACACCATGATAACTCACAGTATTCTCCAGTCATGCAGAAATGTGAGTGAACAAGTTATTGATTGCAGTGTCTGACACGACCTGCTTGTAATTAGGAAATCAATAACCTGGATTCTTCCTCTCTTGTCCACCACCTGCCTTTTCCCCAAATTCCAAAAATATCTCTGCATTCAAATAATGCTGATGCTGAATTCCCATGCCAATTCTGCAACACAAGCAGTTCTCTATTACTTAAATAATTTCATACATTCTGCTTTGCCCCCCTGCTTGGTCTGGATGGTGGTTGTGGAAGAAATTTATTAAGTAGTACAGAAATAGTGTTCAAAAGAGACCATAAAACAAGGCAATGATATAGCAGAATTTGGCCGATATTAAAATCGTAACTGGTATAAAACGAAAATACTCATCTGACAACACTGGTCAAACTATTCATGCCTCATCATTTCACCGAGTTGACAAAATAGCTAGAGTATGATCTCCTCCCATCCTGCCTAATCCCTTTTGCTACATTACCACGTTGCCAGAAGTCTTGGCAAGATGCTACTATTGAACTTTAGCACCATTGCACCTGATTGACAGTTCTCAGTTAGCATCTCACTAGGTATTACTGGTGTCTTTCAGTAGTTTTACAGAAGGTTATGGGGCTTGAAAACATTTGAGATTATTACTGAAGAGTGAAACAGAGCACACAGACCAACTAATGGAAGAAATTAAATATTTAAATCACACATGTAAAAGACTTCAGGCATCTTATATGTCATCTTGAAAAAGAGTCTATTATGGTTCACAGAAAAAATCTAATAATAACCAAAGTAGGCCAAATGCAAACACTGTCATCCTGCAAAAATCGGAAAGAAGCTATACAAATAGCAGTGAAGGAAGGCAAATATGCGCACTTCGAGCATGCATACCCCAGAGTACCCTTGCTGAATCACATTACGAGAATATGATCTACCAAGCTCAGGAAATTCTGAATTCAGATACAGCTACATTTCACCTGAAAAGCCTGCCAAACCTAAGCTACTTTGCACTCCAAAACTGCAACAAACTCATAAAAAATCATGGCAAGTACTTTTGTTCTTACCTGATTCTTTATACTGGCTAAAAAAAACCCAATGCATAATGTTGCATAGTTTCCACTAGGCTTAAAATGCAGAGGTGGCAAGTAAAAGCAGCAGGAACAGTAATCAGAAGAGAATAATACTACAGGAAGCACAAAGCAAGGACCAAGTTTTAGCAAGTATTCAAAAATACACAATTTGCTTCCTTGCAGCTTCGTGTACTGAGGGTTTTGCATGCATACTAAGGTGCTGACAAAATAGTAATGTATTCCAAGACAAGCACAAGAACCTTCAGCAAGACACATTGGAAGTTATTCAGTGAATGCTGAAAAATAGGGTTGTCAAAAGGATTTTTTTTTTTTTTCAGTATAAGCTTTTTAAAAATAAACTTACATTCTTGGAGAGAATCTAGTTCTAGTACAACAGATGTAAAAGTTCATCCTTCATTTAAAGTACAGTTCACTAGCCTATAGTCTTTTAAGAACTGTATAAATTACCACATTGGTGTAAAAGGATAGAAATTTGCTTTCCTGAATGAAGTCAACATATTAAACTTCAGGCAACGCATTTTTACCATTCCATGCTCTTGTGACAAAAAAAATATAAAATAAAATCTGTGACTACAGGAATTGTTTTCAGTAGACTCTGTTGTTTTCAGTGTAAGACTTCCCAAAAATACATCTTTTTGGGATAAAATTTGCTTACATCTTAACTGGCTTTCACTATCATACTCTCACCTTCAGCCCAGGCAGCGATGCTCTCCCTCATTCTTCAGGGGACATTCCAGGGCTTAAATGCACTATTTCTTAGAACTCTGAGCTTTATGCACTGAGGGTTTGTAATTTAACACATGGGCACGCATTGCCCATCATGAAGGTTTCCACGCTTTTTCTCAGAAGAGAACTTAAATATTCTCATGGAGTTAGAGGGGTAAATTGGATCAATTCAGTTATATACTTTATGACACAAGTCTACAACAGCATTTTTGAAGCACAGCTAAGAGAGAAACTTGGGAGTGGAAATGAGATGCCATTTTGAGAGCCAGGAAGTGATGTGAGAATTTCAAGGGGGGAAAAGGTGTACAGAGTCATAGCTACTCTCCTCACAACCCAGACAAAATCAGAAAAATGTTCCCCCTTGTTTGCTCCTTACTTTGCACTAATCTTCAGAGTCCACAGAGCAATACAGAATACTTCTCTTCCAATGCCTGGGGTTTTTCTTACCAGGGAGTGTCTTTACTTGCCCTGGATTTCTTCCTTCTGATCTTCATATCAGCAATACTGTGGCTACCCTACACAGTCCTGCTGCAAAACACCGCTTTCCTTCTCCTCCCCATATTTTCATATAGTTGAGAGAATTTACTTGGCATATCAGAAATCATTAGCATTTTAAAATAAAAACATGTCTGTTCTCTTATAGGCTTATTAGTTACTTTTACCTACCAGGTAGTAAAGACATTCAGCTTCCTCTGCTTCTGCCTCTTAATGCTTTTCCACTATGACCGAAAATACAAAGTCTAATTATCCTAGACTGGAAAATCTAGCTGTACCACAGCCTTACCACAAACTGAGTGTGACAGCAATCTTCTTAAATTGTATTCTAGAGATCTCAAACCATGCTATTCTATAACCCAAAGACTAGGTTTGACTTTCTGTCCTTTTTTTTTTTTTTTTAAATAAACTTTGATAATACTCAGTTTCTCACTTCTATAAGACAAACCTTGCAGTAGTCAAAACAAGTCCTAATCTGATTGCTGTAAACATTTCAAAGTACAGCATACCATAGTTCCTCCCTCCTGTCCCACCACCTTCTCACATTTACATTTGACTGATGGTTTCCAACATGTAGAAACAGTCTCATGTTGCAGTGAAAACCTTGCCTAAGCCAGCTGCTTTGGTTCTCTTTTGTATTTATTTAATTGGTTGCCATTTAACATGGAGTAGTTAACACATGATGACAAACGCAGATCTACCCCCTTTGCAATCATTTCTTTCAAGACACAAATGGTTGTGCCTCATCCTGGTTTGCCTCACAACAAGCAAAGACTAGAAACAAATATTTGTTCCCTGGAATAAATTTTTAGGGAAGGCGTAAATTTGCAATCACTGCCATTAATTAGATCAAGCCAATTGCCAATTAGCTCCATTTGAAAAGGAATCAAATGTTTAAGCAAATTCTGGTTTGGGTGTGTGTGTGCTTAAAAAATGGAGTTAACTTCTATGAATGCATTTCATCAAGTAGAAGGAGAATAAAGAATAATTTACAGAACTAAACTAGGACAGGAAAATCAGGCATATCAGAAGCACCAGTTCTTTTTCTGAGGGCGTACATGGCTGTTTTTTCCACTGATTTAACACCCTTCTTAATGAAGGAGGGCTGTCACTTGAGGCCTTACAGAAGTGAGTTCTGAAGCAGTGCTTTCAAGGAGGAAAGCATCAGCAAAGTTGAGATAAATTAGTATTTCTCTCAACAGTAAAGCCAGTTTAAGCATCCCCTGTGCCCTTACTCCATGCTCTTCTCTGGTGCTACACCACAGCTGGTGTGGCTGCATGACAAATGAAATCAGGGCAGTGATCCCATTTAGGAAAACTGCTTAAAAACAAAAATAACCCCTACAGGTATCATAGCAAAAGAAGGAATTGGATGGAGAGAGCGGAATACATTATAAATTGTCTTTTCTCCCTAAAGAAAGATCTTGGAAAGCCTTACCGTGAGGGAGGCTTCAGTCTGTGCCATGGCTACACAGACCCACAGGCAGGACCCACACTGGGGAGCTGACAAGGGCGCCTAGTGTGAGGCTGTACAAAGTGCAGCAGCAGCAGTCAGAGCCGTCCACCAGCAGTGAGGAGATTCAAACTGCACTTCAGCATCCCCTGTTTCTGCCTTTTCCAGCTGAACTGCAGTGACAGAGCACGGAGCTGTCTATCAACAGAAAGAGATTTTTTTCCTGGTTGCATAAGGAAGCAGTCAGACCTTGCAGTTCTCATAATTTGTCTCTAGCTCAGCTGACTAAGATGTACAAGTCAGGAGCTAACATCTTCTTTTTGTCAATTTTCCAGTCATTTTTCATAGGTGCTGTAAACTACATTGAAGTTATCCATTCTCAGTTCACTGTGGTGAGCTGTGAATCTGCAACAGAGCTCATTCCATCTCATGTAGCCAGTTTCAAACATTTGCTATGTAAAAGTAGTAGCTCATAGTATTTATTTAATGCCTTCATGTAGAAACAGTAGGTTATACCATCCTACTACGTAATTATTAACAGTCCAGAGGATTCTTCAGTTGTTAATGACAAAGAATATTTGGATACTGCAGCAGTGTTGCTTGAATGACTCTTTCTTTAAAAGCTGCATTATATTAAAGATTTGTTTCAATTTACGTTACCACTGATAGTCTCTCTTCAGCCTTTACACAGAATTCCAATTAGTGTCAAAGAGGAATAATCACACATTAAATGAATGGATAATATACCCCTTAAAATTTAATGCATAAATGAGATACTCTTATTAACTATGGTCTTACTTAATTTTAATGCTATAACATTAACTATAATTTGCAGAATAAGGAGTTTCTGAGTTCCCCCCCCCAAAAGAAAATGAGGCAGTGCTGTTCATGCTAGTGTAGCCTTTCTGAGCTCAGAAATGGTACCGAAGGCTGTACAGAAAATGATGCCCCAAATTCCCCAAACAACTTTAAAAAATCACTCAAAGCATCTCTAAACCCACACATGAGATTGCATCTCTGAAGTTAAATTAGTTGCCATGAAAGCTGATAGGATATAGTCTAAACCAACAAAATACTGCACCTAGGTAATGAACTACTTAATCAGAGATCAAGGTGGAGGATTCTCTGTCCGTGAAGAAGGAGAAGGACTGAGCAGAATACAAGCAAGAATATTGATAGGCCAGTAGAAAAGCTTCATTAAAAGGTGTATATATATATTTATTTTTTTACTGTAATGGGATGAGCAGGAGAAAAGAGACAACAGCGTAAGTGATATATGAAAGCATGATGGCAATACAGCTTCCAAGCAATAAAATGTGGTGTAATTTGATGAGACAGTTTATGTTACATCTCTTTTGATTAAAAAAAAACCAACAAACCTAAACCAACCTACTTCATCTAAAAACACACTACTTCCCTGGAGCATTACTGAGATATGGCTAAGTTTAAGATTAAAGCCCTCCAAAGTCTCACCTTCATATAACTGCTTATTGCACCAACTTAACTGCCCTGCCTCTGTTGAGGATTTTGGCACTTTTCTTACAGACACATTGAAGGACTACATGCAAAAATCTCAGCACTGAAGAATGCAGCACCCAAGGCCATACTCTCAACACCTGCTTTCAGCAGCGTGAGCTGAATGAAAGCCTTAGTAAGCTGATGCAAGTACCAAAGTTGCTGGAGAAGAGATGTTACAGGACAAAGGTAGCATTGAAAGACAAAAATCTGTTAAGGATCATTGATTTATACCAGGGAGAAACAAAAGCAAAACAGAAAACCTGCCACAGCCATTGCCTGTCTTGTTCTCTTATCTGCATTTGGCCTTCAAACAAAATTCATTCACCCCTCAAGAGTACTTCTAGTACAGAAACTGTGATAGTGGGATGAAGTACAGCATCCAAGAGTTATTTTTAAGTGCTTACTTGACTCTTCTAAATCTAGTACACACTGCTTGAGCGTTTTGGTTTTTTCTATGTGGTTTCCAAGTTAAAATGCTGTAAAAGCATAGGCAGTAGCCTATGTAGGCTGCATAACTATGGAGAAAGTACAGTTTGGAGAGGTACTTGTGTTGCTTTTACAAGCTTCAGCTTCTCAGTGAGCAGGCTGAAGTGTTTAGTGAAATCTAGTCCTTGTAGAAAGGACTCACTGGCTACTTCAGTTTTGTTAGATTCAACATCAGCAAGCAGTGACTCAGTTGACGACTACTGCAGCTAGAAAAAAGAAAAAAGAAGGGTGTCTGCTGAAGGTGAAGAAGGTGCTTGGTATATGAATAGTCTTGGTATATGAACAGTCAGTATTTCATGATTATAGATGTAACTTAAAAGCATAAAAACCCACAGAAAATACTTGGAAAAGAACTTTTGGAAAAGAAGCCTAAAAAAGATTCCTGTATAGCAGCCCTGGCCTTACTCAGTATTGGCAAGTGCTCATTTCTAGAGCACATTCCCCTCCTCTGTCACACAGTCAGTCTGATATGAACAAGCAGTAGACCTGCATGTGTCATAAAGAGAGCTTCATGTCATTGTCTACACCCATGGGAAAAATCTGAAGATGGATAGTGCAAATGGGATATTGGCACACACGGCAACAGCAACCATTAGTAACAGAGGAAAAAGAAAGCATCAACATATCCTCATCCATAAATTCCAACTATAAAAGGAGCTTTCAGTAATGCCAGGAATACTCTCAAAGGTTACACAAATCATGCTTCTTCAAAATGAGAAGAAAGAAAGTATTGGCAGGGATTCCCAAATGCATTGTAGAAGAGCAGTATGATTAATGACACAGCAGAAATAGGTACTAAAGTAAGGAATTTGTCAGAAGTATAAGGATTCCCAGAGAAAAAGTGCCAATCATACCATCTCAGCTACTCACAAGTGACATTGACCAGAGTGAAAATGGAAAGCTTTTGGTTGAGGAAATTGTGAGCATATGACTTACAGTGGACTGTGTTACTGGTCTTACAGAAGGCATTGTGCCCATGGCTGTGCCATGGCAATGCATGATGAGCACCAGCTCAGGAAATGCAAATTCCTGCCATGTGTTTGCACTAGTGACTTTCATCTTGAGATCTCTAGCCAGCTTTCTTCTAGTCTATGAGTTAAATCATTAAACAGACAGTATATAGGAAAGATTTTATGTTAAAAATGGAAGGACACAAACCAAGTTTCCACAGAAGAGCCATATGTTGCACCATGCAGCAACCGTGGTGGGCACAACAAGCCCCCACTCACCTGATGGCTACAGTGGGAGAGAGAATGCTTAGGAAGATAAATAGAGAGCAAGAGATTATGGAAGAAGAAACAGCTGTAATATTGCAACTGAAAACAATCCTAAATATAGTATTTTGATACAGTGAAAATGTCACTACAGGACCTGAAGCAGTTGAGACTCATCTTCTACATGCTCTGGTCACATAAGAAGGCAAAGGTATCATGAAAAACACAGGCGTCCTCCCAGAATATCCTAGAACTGCACACACACAGAAGATAACTTGCAAACTAATCACATTATTGACTGAGACTGAACAACCTCACTCTTAATGCCTTGCATGCTTGCCTGCAAAAAAGCACATCAGGAAAAGTTACAAACTCCCCCTCAGCTCTCGTTGGGCCATGGCAAGCTTGCGTTTGAAGCCCCATGGGTGGTTCAGTCAGTTACTATGTTTGTTCAAGTTTTCAGCTAAATTTAATGGTGTTTCATTTTAGGCCTAGTTAGATTCAGGTACAAAAGAAGGGAAATGATGCAGCAGAAGTGCTGGCAGTCCACTCTGCCCATACGCTTGGCAGATGGGCAATGAGAATATCTTTTGATGCCCTGAATGCTTGTGAGGATGTCTGTAAGTTTGTTCCTTATTTCTACATGTAGTTTTTGTTCTTTAGAGGTTTATTCTGAATTATTCTTGCTCAGCTAGTGTGTATTCAATGGCTACATCACGTGAAACACTTTCTAGCTGTTGGCATGCCGCTGATACATTATGTATCCTCATAAAGCCTGTCAAAAAAGATGCAAGGAAAGGAGTCTAAAGCATTTGCTTGGCTAGAGAGGAGAAACAGTACTACATGCTTTGAAAGTACAGTGGTTGTGCAGTCTTTACTGCCTTACATAGATACAACTTTAGTAGCAGAAATTCGCCACCTGACATGGATACAAGAATGCTTATTTTGTATTTAAGGAATAAGAACAGAATACTGATATATATATATGTATATATACACACACTTATCGATACTCATATATATATATAATATAGGATACTGAGAGTGAAATACACCTTCTGGAGCAGCTGGTTCTGGAAGACCACAGGCAGCTCATGCTGGTGAAATACATCTCTTGGGACTGAATTTTACTTCACCATGCACTGGATTTAAAGGACGTGGGCCCAGTTCTGGCTGGGTGTGAGCATCATCTACTGAGATCAATGCCGTTACATGCATCTTGCAGAGTGAGAGTTCATCTGTTTGTATGCAATTTGAGAACACTTGCAAAAAACACTAACAGCATATGAGAGCTCCCAGTTACCCTCTGAAGACTAGGCTGTCTGCCAAGAGAACAGCACATTAGACAGACACATCAATAACTCCCATCATCTATCCATCAAAAAAAGGAGATTCCATTTACCTTAAAATGCATCATATGTGGATTTTACCATGCTGAAAAGGGCAACCCTTGTAGGTCTCTGAACTATCATTATATAACAGGATTGGTTCCCCTCAGTGCTGCTCAGATGCAGCTACTGCCTCAAGGAATTTATATTAATTCAGCAAATTCCATCCCACCCTTGACACGAGTGGGCTATTTAACCATAAATTGGCTAAACTCTATGGCTATAACTGATCAAATGAGGTGTGCCCATACATAATATTTAACCAGAAAATTTAACTAAAGAAATAAAATTTGAACATCAGCCAATAAAAGCGGATGGAGAAGTGGCAGTGATGGTCTCTGCAGCAAAGCTATTCCCAGCACTGGGTGCAGGACAAGCGCTTCAGGATGTAAAATTAGGTGAATCGAATTCCAAGCTAGTGATTTCAATATACCTTTTAGAAGATGACATTTAAGCTGAATGATGTTGAACATGCTATTTAAATGTCATTTGCTCTTTTGCCTCTCAGTATTTCGCAGGTCTTACATAGCATTCTCACCTGAGAAACAAGCCAGCTATGTTCTGTGTTATATTTTGCCTCTTACTGGGTTATTTTGGCTAACATTGTGTTTTCAGCTGAATGCCTGTGTTTCTCTCTCTGAAGAAGGCAAACAATTATTGCCTATGTCTGAAAAAACATTTTAATTGATACACAGATAAAACAATTTTAGTTTGGTGTGTTGTTGTTTGCCTAGGATTGGAGTTAAAAAAAGTTGAAAAAAACCTCAAACCCCTCCTTCCAAACCTCACTGTGAATCTTCTAAGCATTTTCACATGTAAGGAAGATAAAAGATTTAAGAATGAAGATACGTCTGGACATACATTGCTGTAAAAAAAGACTAAGTAGAATTTTTAGATAGCCCATTTGGCTGTAATTCAGTTAATGAACTTGAACCAGATGCAGATATTGCCAGACCAAACCCTAGTCTTGGCAAAAGACAAAAACCCTGATCTAGATTTTTCAATAGCCTGGCTTACATCTGGGCTGATCAGTTTTGTTATCAGTGATTATTTTCCACAGGACTGACATTTTAATGAGAAGAAGTTGCTCATCTGTGTGTGCATGGATCAGTTTGGGCCTGAGCAGTACCAACCTGTGAATTAGGCACACCAGTAACAGGATACTGTGTGTATTCAACATATTCTGTGCTATGTAAAGTCATAATTTTATTTTTATCCCTTTGAGAAACGTAACTTGAAAATTCCCAGTAGTTTGGTAAAAGTGCAAGTGATTAAAAATTATATGTGAAATATCATTATGGGAATAGAGATTAGGGAGAAGATGGAAAGGGAAATGAGGGGATCAGAACTTGGGCAGGTAAGGATGGGCAGGAAAGAATAATTAGATGTGTCAGTACCAGAGGTGTGTATCCCCCGGTCTGGTCCTGCCTTACAAAAGCTAGAGTCTGGGAGGATCACGTCTCTGAACAAGGAGCAGAGAGCAGATATTTCTACTTCAAGAAGCTAGTCCTCTTCCTTCAGCCACCACCCACTTCCCCAAGTTAGTTACTATCTAGGTCATCGTATCCCCACTCTCTAAAGAACACACAGCCTTGACAGGTACCTCACCTGGGAGAACACATGGGCACTGTACATCTGTCTACAGCCAACACACGCCTTCGTCTGCCCTACAGTTCCTCCTCCTCCCACTGGACTCTCTCCTTCTCAAGCTTTTGAGCCTTGTCCTTAAATACTCTGGCATCTACCTCCCTTCATCTGGGATTCTCAGTGAAGTTGGGCAATTAACATTTCTCCCTCAGGCTAATTATCTAATCACACCTCCTGGCCAAGTCTAAAAATAACCCCAAATCTCTGCACAATACTTGAGTAACAAAGGCTGCATCCACTGAGGAACAAAAACAAAAGGGAAGAGACAGAACAAGTCACAGCTGCAGTAAGGAGAATTGCTGAAAGCTTGTCCCATCACACCTACTGTAAGGTGCTGGTTTTAAACGTCCTGTGGGAAGCAATGCAGATACTAGAGCAAGCAGCACAGCAAGTGTTTTCTCCCTGGGATATTTTGAGTCATTAAACGTTACTAAAGACACATCTGCCTTTGGGAGGTTTAAAAGCAAACCCTCACTGGGGCTCAGTGAGGTAATGAGTGATGTGAAAGAGCCAAATATTAGATTTCAAGCACTGTAGTATGGTTGAAATTTCACATTACCTAGAGGATAAAGTAAAATTCAGTAACTTGTTTTGAAACAGTGTAAGCAAAAAAGTTTTCCTGATTTTGTCAGTACTGTTCAAGATATGCTTGAAGTTGGTATGCAGGAGAGGATCATTTCCTAATATTACATTCTCTTTGGATAGTTCAAATGTTTACCTAAGCAAAATGGAATAGAATTTCAAAATAAGCTGCTTCTTCCTTGACTTTAGCCTGCCAAGGTCCATCACACTGACACAGGCGGATGATTTTTTATTTAATCACTCACTGACTTCCCCAGGAGGCTCTGCTATCCTCTACAGCTTGAGAGACTGATAGTGGTACGAGAGCAGGCAACAGTTGTCTGACAAGATGACAAGGGCTTGAGTGATCAAGATGAGAGAAGGGCTGAGGCAGAGAAGTATTTTCTCCTTTCTTGCTGTTGGCAAAGGATGAAACCAAACCTTGTTCTGTGCTAAATGAGGTGTAGAGGTAGCAGAAAATGTTGTCTGCAAAAATTACCAACCAAGACACAATATCTCTTTTGGTTTCAGAGGACAAGTAAACCCATCTGTTAGCAATGTTCTCTTGTAGAAACGAAGTAGCTAGGGCCAGGTTTATGGCATTTGCATGTACTGCCCCATTGAGATCCCTGCTTGGGCAAACTGAGGGCTTAGGCAGACTGAGGGCACATTATCTGCTGTGCAATACAGATCTCTGGGTGGAGGACAGTGATTCCTTCTGGAGGAGAACACATCATGTTCTTGCATTAGAGTGAACATTCAGTTTGTTGCAGATAGATCATAACAGAGTCCTGATGCCATCTTTAACCTGGGCATACTGCCATGCTGCAAGTTCATTCTAACAATGTACTGAGACGGCTTTGCTCCTCTTAGTCTGAAGTCTCTTTGGAGACAGTCCAGGCAGGCTTTCCTTACTTTATGACAGCTCTTGGCTAGCTTCTTCTGGACTCAGAAGTTCATTTCCAAATTCCCCACACTCCTGATATCGCTCCTCTTTGATTTGTGTCTGCTCAAACCATGTGAAAAAGACAAGAAATCCAGGCCCTTCTTCAAGCCTGGAGTCTGACCTCCAGATGGTGAGCATCCACACCTTGCTTAATTTTTTCCCAGTCCCTCCGCTGCCCTCTCTGTAGGTATTATTACACTTCCTCCTTCACCTCCCTCTGCCAGTGGTGCAGGGGCCTCTGCTGAGCATCACACGAAGCTCCTCAAAAGTAGATTTAGAGCAGAATTCCACCCCACAGCAGAAATAATCAGAGGAAAGCCCAGACAGCACCACCTAAATACATAACACTCCCACTTCTCCCACCCTCTCTGGCTGAAGACAGGGGCATATATTGTGTTGCGCAGATGGACCAGAAGTTGTGTAAATCCAGATGATTATTTCTGATACTTTTAGATGCTGGCTAACAGTTCTAAATATTTGCCTGCTGTTGGTAATCATCCAGGTTTGTGAATTACTCAGAAAATATTCAATTAGCAAGAAATTAATTGCGTTTTTAATTGCCTGCTCTTC
Organism: Nestor notabilis; assembly: GCF_000696875.1. Classification (NCBI taxonomy): domain Eukaryota; kingdom Metazoa; phylum Chordata; class Aves; order Psittaciformes; family Psittacidae; genus Nestor; species Nestor notabilis. Next base: position 29,352 of record NW_009923534.1, read on the forward strand.
TGTGATGATATATAGTATAAGCATAGCTTGGATGAACACAAATGCAGAGGATTATGCATGCAGAGTTGGAACCTTTCCCTGAAAAGCTTTTTTCCAAGTCCTGACTGAAGCTAGCTAAATAAAATGAAAGATAATCATGGGAACTGAAGAGAAAACAACTACACTTTTAAAGTCACATATGGGGCCAGATTCAAACTCAGGTCTGACACAGGACACATGCTAGCTATAATCATCCAAACAGCCCCTCGGAACCAGGTTCGTCATGTTTAAGCCAAACCATTCCTTTTGCCAGCATTTCCTGTCAGGCAGGTGTTTCTGAAGCCCCACATCAGCTGACAGAAAATACTTGACATGAAGATAAGGGATGGATGCAGGTCATCTGAACACAACACTTGGTATCTTCAGGACATTTTGGCATTAGACATAGATTAGCTTGCTGTGTTTCAGGATAAGGGAATGAAGAGATAGATGCAGGACAGGAGCTAAAGCACTTGGCTAAGACAGTGTCCAACTAAGGTGTCAAGCTGCCCTTCTGCACCCCAGACATGCTGGCTTGGCTCCTCAGTTTCATTTGGTGATGCACCCTTGGCTAGGTGCTTCCAACAGCTTTGGGACTATATCACCTCTTCAGTATGCCAGAAAATCCATCTCAGCCTCTGAGACAGAGGATACCTCCTGTAATGTTTTATGGACACTTGAAATGGGGATGGTTGAAAAGACAGATACATTTTCTTGGACAACTATGGAGAAGCTTTTCCTGCTTTCAGTAAGGAGTCCATTAAAGATTGGTCACTTCTAGAGTTTGCACAGAACAGTGTGTGCTTTTAAAGAAACAGCAACTATCTGCAGCCTATGACTGAAGTCAACCTAAAAATAGAAGGAGCAAAGAGCATGCTCCAATCCATGCCATGGGCAGAGGCTGAAGGCCCAGCTCTGCAATGTGTGTCTTGTCAGTAGGGTTCCTGGTACTGAACCTTGCATTTTGTTAGGGCACCATTTGTTTGTTCATCAAACCTTTACCAATAGATACTTTCACCATGGATAAATGCATCTGGCAAATGCATGCTCTGTACGTTCAGTGGTATAGCAGTGTGTCTATCATGGGAAGTTCCATACAGGAGCTGAACAGTGGTAGATTGCCACTGAGTGCAGATTTAAAGTTGCCAGACTGGTGCAGTATAATGAAGGTAGCTGCCTGCTCCATTTCAGAAATCAATGACACTTTGTCATCCAGTGCGAGACAAACTGAGAACTCTGAACTAAGGTCTTGACAGGTAAAATGCCTTTGATTTCGCCTTTAATTTGTCAAGCTCACAACATTACTGGATTCTCTGTATTAATAATAAATACACACTGAAGCTCATGTCAGTGGCAGGGTTTCAATTCTAACCTCATAACAACATACCTCTCTGTGAACAGCACGTCTGGGAAAAGCAAGACACTATTCACAGTATAGCCATAAAGTCAGGAAACGTGACAGCTGTTTAACAACACATGGAAATAAAATGATGGTAATAAGATTTGTAATTAGATTTACAAACTCCCTTTTTTATTTTCAGCACTATTTGTTCAGTCAAAGAAATCCAGCTCAATAATTTTCTTCATTTCCCTCCCCTCCCCCAGTAAAAGATCTGAAGAAATAAGGTCCTGAAGAACTGATTTGAACCTCCGAGCTCTATAGGACAGGAATTCTTGCATATATTTAAATGATATATACTCTGTATATATGCGATTGCTCCAAAGAACAAGCAGACCACATTCTGCTTGCCCACATTGCCATCCTGCAGAGGCCAAGTACACATGCCCTTCCTCCCAAGCACAGGATGGGACTGTGACCGTGGGATCTGGGTTTCAGACTTGCAGGGGAGCAAGCTGGTGCCTGCCCTGGCCCACAGCACTGATGTGTGTTTGCACAGTGAGGGTGAGCACAATATGCAGCAGGAGACCTCAGCTGGAAGCATTAGGAATTACCATGAGGAAAACAGCAATAATCAAAATGTGATGTGGGAATCATCTCACATCTTAAAAGCCAGTCTGAGGGTTACACTGGCCTTCTCTGAGAGGAGAGAAGCTCACCTTTCAGTTTGTTTGATGAAAGGCAGCTTAAGTTTTGTATTTTAAAAAGCAAGATATCTTTCATTAACTGCTTAAGTTGAAGACTGACAAATACTGTGGTATTTTTCAGACCAGATCCATTTTTTTCAACAGATCTTTAGAAAGTGGAAAATTTACTTGTAGGTTTTAACTGGTATAAGGCATAAACAACACCAGCTGCAGCCATGAAGTAAATAAGCCATAGCCATGATTAAGATGTTATACATTATGCAGTTACTCTGACATGGTTTTCTGTTTGTATCCACTCAGAGTGAACTGAATTGGATCAAATAGGTTTGAATCTATACATGACAGCTCAAGTTAGCCCTTTTTTATTAACATAAATTTGAACTGCAAGACCTCTGAATTGATTTTCCTAGAGGAAAGCTTAAGAACCGTATTTGAAAGCTGTTGAAAGCATATGCTGGACTTTTACATAAAAAGGATGTATTTGAATCTGTATTTAACAAATCATTGGATATTAGTTGCATTTAATATAGTCTTTTCGCCACAGTAACAATTTAATCCTGATCTCTCACCTCAGTTGCAGCACAACTCTGTAGTTACTGTACTGTATTTAGTCTAAGGGATCATTAACTCCACTAATAGCAACAATCTGGATATATTTTAATTTACAGTTTCTCTCTTCATCGTTATTTTTAAAGTGCCATGAATGATTATGAATCTGAGTGGTGCCAAACCACTGCAGCCTTCATTGACTTCAGCAAGAGTTGCAGTTGGTCTGCAAATTACAGCCTTTTACTGTTATGTTTGTGGCAGAGGGGCAAAGCTATGATGTGAGGGCTGGTCGTGTGGTAGTGTGCTGATTTTGAATTCAGGAGAACACTTTCTTTGGAATCTCAGAAAATAATTTGGTCTCTCTTCCACATCTTAACCAACTCTTTCTCTGAAGCTACCCATCTTCTAAACAAGGACTCTAAATTACTCTAGTTATAGGCAATAGCAGAATGATATTGCATGTTGCAACATAGGGTTCTCTAAACATTTTAATACTCTATAGATTTATAAAGCTGACTCAACAGACCAAGTTCTGATAGTCAGACAGAGCATTAATATTTCTGGATATAGCTGGTTTACCTGGTAAACCCATGCCTTGATTTTATTTTAGCATTTTTATTGCTATTCAGTTTTGCAAGTACTCAGTAGGACCTACTCTTTTTTCCAACTTCAGTCATATAAATAGAGGTATTGATTTCTTCAAATAATTTAATGGTCTTGTTGAATTACTGGCAGACTATTCTGTACTTGTCTTGTTCTGGTTATAAGCACTCATTTAATCAAACCTTTAAGTCGCTTCACAGAAGGTAAGGATGGTTACCAATCTTCTTTTAAAGACCTAAAAGTCACCACCAACACCAGCATCAAATGAGCAGTCCAATGTATAGGTGTTTCATTTTGAAAAATATTTGATGGCGGAAGCTTGGTGGAGACAGATCAATATGAATCTATTAAAAAAAAAAAAAAAAAAAAATTATTTAAAACCCAGTATATAGAAATAGCCAAACAGAAAACTGACATAAAAATCAGACATTGCTAGTACATAAATAATAATTGGAGGTAATATAGAACTTAACTTAGCTCAGGTGAATATACTTGCAAAGAAGAAATGTCTGTGACTGAAGCACAAATGTCAAGGGTGTGACCTCTTTCTCCATTAGGACAAAAAGAATACCACTAAAATCTTGGCAAGAAATTTTAGATTGATCTCACATACTACAGTTAGACCTATAGAAAGGAAACAGCTAATCTAATGTCATTGATATTCTCATCTGTATCCCTAAGATAATGGTACAAGCTGTTCAATTACCGCTACTAAATGCTAAGCCAATAATCTCTACAGTATTATGTCCTCCTCCTAACATACACGTGAAAGATTTGTTACAAGTGACATGACACCATGAGTCTCTGTGCACATCTTCATTGCAATGTTAGCTTGGGAGCAGCCCTAATTGCTCACAGGCACTTGTAAGTCCTAGTACTAAATCCATGAAGCACTGACACAGGTACAGTTATTTGACTATCATTCTGGTACAGCTTTAGAGCATGAGTGCTTATATTCAAGTGAAACTTATTCCTGTGTATATGTGCTCAGATGCTCAAGAATGCTAACAAAAAAGGATTATATTCAATTTGTCTTACTATTTCCTAACCAGTCAGCTCTTACTTTCTTCAGTAAGCTGCACTTAAAAAAGAACCTCTCTGCACAGAGTCTTGGGAATCTTTTTTTCCCAAGATTCAGCCATCTAATTTTTCTTAATAAACATCATAAAATTTTTTCATGTATGTATTATGAAGTAATGTATTTGCATTAAACTAGACCAAGTGTGTAAAAACATCTGTTGTGGTTTAGCCCCAGCCAGCAACTTAGTGCCACTCCCTGTCTGGGCATCAGAAACGGATAAAACTCCATGACTTAAGAACAGTTCAATAACTGAAATAAAGTAAAAAATAACAAAATGGAAAGGGAGAGAAAAAAAAGAGAAAGTAAAACTCAAGAAACCCAAGTGATGCACAACTTAATTGCTCACCACCCACTGTCCGATATGTAGCTTAACTTGAGCAGCGATCTGCCCTTCTGAGTAACTCCCCCCAGTTTGTATACTGGGCATGACGTGCTGTGGCATGAATACCTCTTTGGATAGTTTGGGTCAGGTGTCCTATCTCTGCTTCCTCCTGGCTTCTTGTGCCCCTCCTCACTGGCAGAGCATGAGAGACTGAAAAGTCCTTGATTGGAGTAAGCATTACTTAGCAACAACTAAAAACATCGGTGTGTTATCAGCATTGTTCTCAGACTAAAGCCAAAACACAGCACTGCACCACCTACTAGGAAGAAAATTAACTCTATCCCAGCCAAAACTAGGAAACATCAAATAGTTCAGAGTGTTTCTGTCAGCTCTAAGACTGGTATAATTCATGACAATAATTTTATTAACCACACCAGCCAAGTAAGTTACTGTCTCTAAACACAACTTCTGAAGAAGGTGTTTGAATGCTTTTCTAAAGATGCCAGTACTTGGAAACCCAGAGAAGGAATGGCTTTAAATTGTGGTGGATAAACTGATGAAGTATTCTGATTAAATAATACATGAAAATAAAAACTGCAAGAATGTAAGCTGACAGTTCCTAAGTCCAGAAGTGAATACGAACTGCATATTTTTAAAGGATACATTCAAGGCATGTATGTACAAAATACAAAGGGTCTCCAGTCTGATGGAAGAAATTACTTACATTTTCTTCCACTTTTCACTAATAGAGAAGACAGATGACATTTTAATGGTGCAATCATGACACCTGATTGCCATTGGTGACAGAATATGCCATGAGATCCAAATGGACTATTTTGGGGGGGAGTGAGGGGGCTTGGTTGTTTTTTGTTTTTTTCCTGATACCAATAATCCTTTCAATTCTACATCTTTCTAATAAAGCAGCAAAGGGTGTGATGAAAGTCCGTGGAGTTAGAACTATGATCAAAGTTTAGCATAACTACCATTTTCATATGGGTCTTAAAAGTTAGATACACTGGCAAGGAATTTGCAAGGGTTTAACTATTTGCAAGAAGAATTTAGAACTAATCGCTTTGTGCTGAGAATCACAACTAAGCACTGAATCGCTCTGACATATTTCTTACAGTTTTAATGCTTGCTCTCTCTTCAGCAGAGAAGTTTCTAGGACTGTGTTCTCAGATTTGTGATTTCAGAGGTCTTTGTGTAGCAATTTCTGTATTGACATGTGGTCAGAGTTCCTCTTATGTATTTTCCCTATTTTTGGTTTGGTTTGATTGTTTTTCTTTCATAAAATGTAGAGCTGCACAACCCTAGACCATTTCATCTCCTTACTGGAACATTTACTGTTGGTGCATCTGGAAGGAAGGTCTTCAATACATACAGCCTTGTCCTGTGCTCGTGATCTCATAATTAGGAGGAGAAATTTGGATACATAATGAATGTGTGGTTGGGCTCTCAGTCCTAACTATTTAGCCAAGCAATTACAGAATCACAAAAGTTCAAAAGGCTCACAAGGAATGTCATAATCAGAAATGTAAATGAACCACAATACTTTTAAGAAACTAATAAATGGCCTAATAAATCCCTGTAGCAATGGATTAATTCCATTAGAATGCTGGAAAAGAAGAAGCAGCAATTTTTTCATTTACATATTAAAAATGCTTCCAAGGATACCTCATGTCAGACCAGCGCTCAAATTTAGAAAATAGACATTCCCCTCCAGAAGTACGAATTGTAACTTAAAAATAACTTTAAGCCTTACTGAATGATAAACTGGTGGAATTAGAGTCCTTCAGGAACAAGGAATAAGCATTACCTCTCATTTTCAGGGGTCCACATCTTTTCACACATATATGTAGTCACCCCTAACTTCATGAGTTTCAGTTAGCTATATAGGAGCTCTTCTGGATTTCCTCCTCACTCAGAGCCACCTTTTCTAAGTTAATTATATAAGGAGTTCTACTTGCTCTCAAGTCTGCATTGCCTGTAAAGACACACTTGGTGACCCAAGCACCATTTCCCTGTGGGTGGCAGCAGTACCTGCCTGCCACATTGGTGCTGGGCTTTAGCGAGGCCACCGTCGACTCAACTACAATATAACATGCTATTTTACTGTAGCACAGCTGCCAATATCATATTATGCATCACTACTTCAATTTAAAAGTAATCAATACCTGCAATTCCATTATTTATAGAAACTCATTTAACTACAATGTACTTAAGGGAAGAGTGAGAGGCTAGTAAATGCCTCTTAAAAAAGACAAATTGTTCTATACTAGAAAAAGAAAGGACAGGACAATCCAACACCCCTTTATTACTATTTTAGCTTTAGATGCTGTAACTGAGTAATGCGGTAAAAGCATTTGTTTTGGTCTGCACCTGTCCTTACCAGACCTGTCTTTAGCAGGGTGATAAGAGACTTCAGCATCATCCTGGTCATCCTGCAGAGTCTTTGAGAGATGGTAGAAGTTTCTGGACCAGCAGTCTCTCTCCTTAGCTGTATTTGCTCAGAAGTTGCATGTTAATCTTATGTTAACCATCATGTTAATGATATGTTTCACCATCTCGATTATTTATTCTAATGTAGCTTAGTGGCTGTATTGGCTGTTTCCATAACTGGCTATTTTCACACCAACTATTTTGTAATCAAATCGCTCTTCTGCGAGCCAAATTTATACAGCACAATTCTTTCACCAACTTGAAAATAAAACCTTTAAACTCAATTACTCGGTTTTTACTTACCATCTTCACTGAACAATAAGTATAGGAGATCAGGAATCTTTTGCAACACTTTTATATTAATATTTTGCATATAAAAACATCACTACAGTCTGATACCATAGAAATAGATAGCCTAAATTATTTTCTTCTTTCATAATTTAAGAAGGAAAACCCCTTAAAAATTGTAAGCAGACCTTTATCCAAAGGCAACAATCTTTGTAAAGGAGCTTATGTCAATGGGGCATGGAAGAGGGAGTGATGTTTTTGCACTTACATGTAACTGCTTTTGAAACTGAGGGTATCAGCTGACATTTCCATAAAACTAAAAACAATCCTTCCTTGGGCAAACTGATTAGACAAAGATTTCTGGTCCTATATACTATTATTTGCACTGGAATAAAATTTTAAAACTACCAAGAAATGGCGAAGGTGCAGAAAGAGATGGAGAAAAAATAAATCAGCTTAATGACATTAATTAGGGCTTCAGTCCTTCACTAGTGATGTGCACATTTTAAGCTCTTCGCTTGAGATGCCTTCAGATTCAGAGGTACAGTGGCTATCTTACAAGTGCTAGCTGCTCATGAGCTATAGTGTCATTTGCTTTTAATGCTGTCAAGATTGCCACTGACTAAGGATGAAAACTTTGTGGCCAGAGTAAACTGCTGGAAAATGGTCCAGCACAGCACAGGGTTAGGGCAGAGCCATCAGTACCTGTGTGAAGCAGAGGGGCCTGTGATCCCGGGTTCAGAGAATGGGGACAGCATCCTTCACGGTTAGCATCCTCACCACCTGCAGTGACCTGACCTGCTGCAACTCACACTGTACCCATCACAGAAAAGGTTACCGGGCTGCAATTACCAGTACAATGTGCAGGTCTTTTTTCCACAGCTGACTTGGCCATACTTAGTTTGGTTGTTCATTTCTTAACAGTCCTTGGAGTACACCAGGTGGCTTCATTTTACTTAGATCTGAATATGTGCTGCTTTGCTCACCAAGGCACTTGTCTTTCTCTGTCAAAGGCCTTTGCTTCCTGCTATAACAGATTTTAATACAGGGAGAAATAGGACTTTAACTCAGCAGGTGTGAAGGGCACTATACAGGTGCAATGAATAAACAAAGAGTTAGAAGGCTTTTGTCAGCCTAAAATACTCCCTAGGATTATGCTTAGTAAAATAATAGCAATAGTTGTAGTGACAGCTGGGGCTTGCCACTGCAAACCTACAATTTTAAACAGCTGTGGCTCCCAGACTATGACAGATACTAGTCTGTGTACCTCTACATTTACCTCCTTGCGTCTGTGTGTCTCTGTAAAAACAGTGAATCAAATTTGCGCTTTGGGTAATTCCCCTGATTTAAACATCCCTTATTTCCTCTAAGCAGCAGCGTGTACAAATAGGGTTGACTGCCTAGTCTGTGACGTACTCTCAGTGTGCTCAGTTCTGATTAAAATTAGTACTTGCAAAGCTATTAAGGTATCTGAATCTGATCGGTTATAATTAGAACTAAACTGTCAGAGTAACAAAGCAACATGAAAATGTGCTGTTCCTTTAGAGAGGAAGCAACTGCAGAAGAGCCACTTTGCAGATACAGCATTTTGCATCGCTAATAAATCTGATTAACTTTCCAGGTCATTCTGCACATTCAGGATGGTTTGAGTTTAGAAATAAACAAGCTCCGGAATTTCCTTTTTGTGCCAAGCCCCACTTACAGAAACTGCAGAAGAACAGGATATTTTGAGCTCTCCAAAGTATTTTAACATTATTATTTTCATTTTTTTAATAATGTATTTCAGCACTCCTGAAACCTTGGTGATACATAGTCATGACCTGAAACAGGCTACTTTGAGTCAGTTTAAATTTAAGCGGTGTTTTTTCATAGGAAAGCACTATTTTCAGGGAGTTGTAATTTGTTAGAACGTCTTCCCCTGGTTCCATTCTCTTTGACAAGCCTGTCCAAATATACACCTTACTGTAGGTGGTATCTACAGAAGGTACTGTTGATAATTGATTACAGCTCATTGGCCAAACCAGTATTGGCCAGTCAGAAATACTGTTATATCTTAAAGCTGTGAAAGCACTGTTGTTATAAATATTTTATTAGGAAAATGCTAAAATAGTCTGATTTTTAAAACTATTTTTCTGGTAATTAAGACTGTTCACACGGTTCACCAAGACAATCTGTCACTCTCAAATGACATGCTTTTTAAAAAATGTTTGTGCATTTAAATACAATGAAAGTCTCTTATGCTAAGCCCAATTACATATGGATGAGCAACTTCACAGAATATGTTCAGAAGGAAACCTAGATCTGTGTTGCACAGAGATGTGGCTCTCCGTGGTCTTTGCTTTATGGGGTGAATGGGAGCATTGGTTACAGCAATGGAGATACAAAAATAGAGCTTAATGTTTCAAGACAGTTTTAACATAGTTTTGGTTGGGAATTTTTGATTTTTTTTTTTTATCATGAGTATATTTTGTGTTTTCCTAATGACATTTGTGACATCTCTGCATATTCAGAGATTTTAAAAAAAGGAAAATCAAGTGTATCAGCACCAACCCACAGGACACAATCCCATTCCTCTCTTCTCTATGCAAGGATATTTACTCATCCTTTCCTCATTGTGGTGTCTTCTGAGGGATCTGAGGGAACACTGTGTACATCCTAAAGTGTGAGAAACCTGAAAGTGCAGCACTTATGAGTGTGGCAACTTGTCACCAGTTGGTCTTCTCTTCATTGCTTACTGAACAAAAGTATCTCTTCCTTACCCATAATTTATTTCATGGCAGAACAAGAGATTTTGTTTCCCAGGAGCTCCTGGAGTGACAGGCTGCTTGATAGACTAAGTCAAATAATAAATGGGGGAAGCATTAAAATTACAACTTTGGTAACAACAGTACAACACCAAACCCTTGCTATGCCCTGTAAAACTGGGGCCAGTTTTTGACAGTGGCTACCCCAGCCCTGCCTCCTAGCTCAACACAGCACTAACCCATGGTTTCCAGAGGGGCAGCTGCTCCCTGTGCTAGCTGAAGTGTTCAGCCACCTGTGCCAAGAGCTCTTGCAAACCTTCCCAGTGTGTCTGGTAATATGAGTGTTAAAATGAAAGCCAGGAAAGCACAGGTCTTAATTCCAGACCTGGAATTCACTTGCCATGTATAATTATATTTGGCATTAAGTATTCATGAAGAAAAAAAATATGTAAGTGATTGACTGTAATAAAAGGGATTTAACACTCTGCCCAGAGCTCAAGCTGCATGCCAGATATGCAAGCTTGCACTCTGGTTGGGACTCAAGTCATCATGATGTGCCCTGCTGTCCTGGTTACCCTCTTCTTACTTTGGCTGAGAGCTAGTATGAAAACTGTTCTTTTTTCCTTATTTGCAATGCTACACTCTGTCTGTACAGTGGATTTTAGAAACCTATTATGCTGACATAGGTTTCCCAGGCAACATTTGCAATACAGGCTGCACTATCTGAGTTATTTGTGTTGACAAACCACATACAATCTCCCATTACTACAGCTTTTGACTCTAGTACTTTATTGTTTTCAAACTTTTATAAAATTGAGGCTTATGTGTCATTTAATAGAGAGAGAAACTAAGGCAGCCAGTGATAGATCTGCTGTGGTACATGGCTATTACACAAGCTACCACACCATGCTGTTCCCTTGTGAGGATTTTTTGTTTGTCAATGAAAAATGCAAGAGTGAATTGGGAAAGTTTCATCAATTGCATTTTCATTGTCATAAAGAGAATTAGCACATAAGTAAAAAATAAAACCATTAAAAAAGTGAATAGCACTCAATCTTACATGCTTACCAATTTTTATGCAAAAGAAATTAAACATTTTATGTTAAACACAAAAACCTGCAAGCAATACACAGCACATGCTTATCACTCATGCGTACTTCGCTTCCTTGCTAAATTGGCACTAGCCGCAAGGTCTCACAAGGTGGTACAGGGCACAATGTGACTGCAAGCCATTGCTCTGCCCCAGGCACCAGGTCCCCTTGCAGGCAGCTGGCTCTGCCCCTTCTCTCAGACGACAGTGGGCTCCATAGTCCTCAGGAGACATAGAAATGACTTCAACTCTTTTCCTCCTCTATCTCTTTCAAAATAGTGCTAGTCCTACAGCAAGATCAATTTTATCCATTTAGAAGAGTGCAAACATCAAAGGAACAGCAGCTTTAATAAAGGACCAAAACAAAGCTAATTTAAACTTTTTCTTAACAGCATTCCTGAAAGAATCCAGGATAGGAAAATTAAGGGAAAAAGATGCAGTTTTTAAGTTACCAAAAGCACTAGCAGAGATGTACTTAATCCCAGAACTGTCATGCCAACTTAAACCCTTCCCCTGGCAGGGATTCAATTCTTTTCATCTCTCCTGGGAGCTTGAAAAGGTCAGAAAGGGAACATTACCCTGTGTTCACATGCATGCTTCATCACCTGCTTAGAAAGCCCTTTAGGCCTGAGGCTTAAGCTAGCAATTCAGGAGCGGAAAAAAACAGGTAACCTAACTGGGATGGACACTGTTCAGTTGTGGCTAACACTGTACACCCATGACAGGCAGCTGTAATCCTCAGTGGGTCCTCAGAGGGTGCCAGGCACCCACTGGACCCCAGAGAGCCCCTGGAGCCACCTTGGGTGACAAGACCACCTGTAAGCACTTCAGGCATTTCCATTTGTGTTCAGTGCACATCGCCATGTAATGGGGTCTGGAGCATGTTTCATCCTGGTGTGAGGAAAAAGGGAGTTTTGACCTTGGATCTTGTAGTTTGTGTTTGGTTTCCCTTTTTCTCTTTCTGGTGAGACAGGCCTATCCTCATCTTAAAGATTAGAAGGGAATACAGGAGATATCTGGTGCATATCCGTTCACTTGCATACTCTACAAAGCATACAAATAACCTACATCTTCCCCAGATCAGATGCATTGCAGAACACTGCTGTCACTGTGCAGCAAAACTACACTCGAGCCACAGAGAAAAAAACCCCTCTCTTCTACATGTAACAGTGATTATGCATTTACAACCTCAAGGCCTTATTATTAAAATTCCTTATATTTAGGAACGGAGCCACGGGCATGGAAAACCTCCAGCTGGGATGAAATATGAGAGCCATCTGCTCGGCAGCAAGGACTGTGGCAGGCTCACTGCACTGGGCTCCTTTCTCCCCATTGCTCCGTCCATGCCCAGCTCAGGTTTCTGCTCAGCCCTCCACAGGGACAGGCATGGGGACTGTATCTGCAAATACAACACCATGGAAATTGCAGATCAATGCAAGAAGGTTTAGTTCTTGCCCAGTCATTTTTCCATATGCAGGAAAACATGCATACATGCATGAGTCTGTGCTCATAGGAAGAACTTACAGGGTAGCCCAGAACAAAAAAATCTGTAAGTCACATTGCTGAACTGCACTTCCCAAGATGCCAAGGAATGGATGATGAAGAAACAGGCACTGAAGATGGACTGCAGCCCATGGAGAGATGCTGAGGAAAGGCTGTGCATGCCCAGGCCCTGGGGAAGGTGCACACACATGTTCTGCATCCCCCACGTGATTGCCTGCCTCCTTCCTTGCTCTCCCACCCTTGGAGGCAGACAAGAAAATGCTATTCCCAATGCCATCACATCACAGGGCAGTGAGCAGGAAATGCAGGAGAGCCCACACGCCCTGCCTCAGTTCATTTTACCGAAGGCACTGGCCACATGCTCCTCCCTCCTCTGAGCTTCCAGGGAGCATTTTTGCTCTTTGTCATTCACAATGGCTTCTAGGACCTCTCAGGACTGCCAAAATTCTTCTCTAAGCACCTGATAAATGTTTCTGCTCTTCATTCATGAGCATGCCAAAGCCTGCCTTGGGTCATCACCACGCTACTAGAGGAGAGGGCTTCCTCCTCTGAGCTGCCACACACCATCTGTCTTGTAGTATCTAAACAGTGACTGAAAGGACATTTTTCCCCCAAACTATTTTCCCATCATGGCTTTCAATCAGTCTAATAAATTTTCAGTCACTTTATTTGAGAAATTCAACAAGGAAATATTGCCTTTTATTTTATATCTATATATATAT
>NW_009923535.1:0-6900 GCF_000696875.1 Nestor notabilis
CCCCCGAAAGAGGAATTTAAACCTTTTAGTAAAGACCATTCTTCAAAGAATAATTTTACTGGTGCCCTGACATGAGTTGTCACAATAAAGATTAAAAAAAGTTTTCCAAAGAGCCATGAAGTACAGATATATGTGCCTAGTTTTTCTTGTCAGGAATTTTTTCTGCATCACTTTTGAGAGGGAGTCTGTTAGTGCTTTCAATAGCCTGTATTATCCCTGTCCTACACTGTAATAACTGTCGAAAAACTCACTATTTCCCCTGCTTCATTAACATAGATATGACTGTAACTTCTTTCTGACTTACCTCCTTCAAACTTCATCTTTACTATGTAGTAGCACTATAACCAGAATTATTTTCTCACTACTTCATCTGTTGTAGCTTTTTTTTATTCTATTGTTGCATCTTTCAAAGGATGACTCCAAATTCTGAACTTCAGACCACTGCATAATTTTTATTCCGTCACTGCTTGGCACTTTCTTAGTACTTGCTCTTTTCACCTCATCACTCCATTGGCTTCCTGGCTTTGTTTGAACAACTGTACATTTTGCGCAAGTGTATTTGGGTGGTGGTATGACCCAGAGAAGCATTTCCACAGCCACTTACTCGAACCCCACGACGAAACAGGGCAGAAAGTTAGAAAGAACAAGAGTGAGAAAACTCATGGATTGAAGTTGGGCAAAATTACTCCTCAGCTACCGTCTTGGGTAAATGAGTCTTAATATAAAACATTTAATTACTGGTTTGAGTGTTGGGAAATAGTCAAACAATTAGGGGAAACACCTTTCCTCTCCCCTTTTGCAGGCTTCACTTCATTCCAGACATCTCTTCTTCCTCTATTTACTCCACAGCAGATTACACTTTTTGGTGATGTGACACGCAGTGCAGGACATTCAGGTCAAGGTGTATGAATTTCTTTCTGCTACTTCTCATTTCTCATTCTTCTTTTGTATTGTTCCTTCTTTCTTACTCGTTTTGTCTGCTCTGATGTGCATTGACCATGGGCCGCAGTCTCTTTGAGGAAGAACATGCTCCAGTGTGGGTTACCCATGGGTTCCAGTCCCTTTGGGGGTGTTACTAGCTCTGGAATGGAGCACTCCTGCTCTGGTCTTGTTCCTTTTTCTCAGTGTTTACTGCCTTATCCTTAATACATTTTCACAGAGATGCCACAAATTCTGCTGCTGGGCTCAGTTGTGTCTTGTGATGGGCGGATTGTGGAGCCAGCTGGCACCAGCTGTGATCAGTGTAGACCCATCATAGAGGTCACATGTGCAACCCCCCACACCCCTCCTATCATCCCCCTGCCATTTATACCAATCATAATGTGAAAAATATTGTCATTTGTTATTTTATTCAAACAAAAGAAATTAAGTTTTATGGCAACTTTTTAGGCCGGATATGAAATAACCAAATCTTACTGTCTGAAATCTAGAGGAATGGCTTTTCTAAGATTCTTTTCCACAAGGAGTCTTCACATGGCCTAGCTTCAGTGTAATATCTAAAGCTATTGTGGCCTGGACACATGAAAAGAAGACTAAAAAAGATGCAATTAAAAGTCTTAAAATCTAGCTGCATATGAAAAAAACTAGCCAACAGAAAACCAGGGGTATTGCATAATCTTTTATAAACTTCCTTTTAATTTCATTAATTTTCATATTTTGCCTAATTTTCTGTTTCAGGCCTTGCAAACACCTGTGGCTGTCTAAATTGCCTTATACAGAAAAAATTAAATTTACTGAGGTACATGAAACTATGGGAAATTCTCAGCTTCATTTAAGTACATTGTTGTGCAGGTTATGTTTATGAAATTCTTTTAATGGTTGTTCTAACTCACAAAAGATACTGAATTATACAATTTTTAAAAATATGTTGGTAAATGATAATCAAAGTGCTTCATGTCAGTTAGCAGAGAATCAAACTGTGTCCCTACCCAGGTTTTGGAATCATTACCACTACATGCTTTTTCTTGCTTGTCTCATCACCTGTGTTTCAACACTTCTTTCTATTCACTGAGGGTTCATTGTTGTGATGTTTTCTGTCCTTGTTGCTTTGTTAAAACTCTAAATGAGTTAGAAACTGTTGGCTGAAGTAGAACCAAAGCTTCATTGGATCTTCCTGAAGCTGCTGCTTCAATGTTTCTTCTCACTGGTAATCCTCTTTTGCTGTTTCTAAAATTAGTTGTACTTTTTTACTCCATCAATTTTCAGTTCCTGTAAAGGTTCCTTTCACTTGCTGCTTTCTGTTGGCCACTCTTTGCACTCCATTACTTACGTATGAATCCAGAATATTATCTGAGTAGACAGCAGGGCTTAAGTTATCTTCACAGCTTCCAGTCTTAGAGGCTGGCATACATAAGCATACGTGTACTATGTAAGGGCTTCTGGAAAAGAATTCTTCATTTTCTGATCGGAAAACATTACTTTAAGAATTCATAACTTTCTTATCTTTTGAGATCCAGAATCTCTCCGTCTCTCCTTCCCTTCTCTTTTTAAGCTCTAAAAGGTTTCAGTAGTAGACCTATACTTGCTATTTGTTTCACTTGTGAAATCCGTTTCTTAATTAGTTTTGCTTTTTCCCCCTTTCCTCCTCCTCTGGTTAAGCCATGTACAGACTAATGCTTCTACTGTGAACAAAATAGTATCAAATATGTCAACTGAGTGCACAGTGGCATCTGCCTTCTGTAAGAATCTTTGCTTACAGAAAAATACAGATGAAGAGATGAAATATATCAGTGAGCTTTTCAGAACAGAATAAATTTCAGCTGTCATGCTCATACTGAAATGCATGCAAATGGTTACAGTGCTTAATACTTCACAGTCAACTATATAGAGCTGAAGCTGGATAAATGCCAGCACTTTGAGTGTGTGATGCAGTACACTAAAAACAGATGTTGAAAAGTTTTTTATTTCTCTGCTTGATTTTCCATTGTTCTCTTTTTCTTCAGTCATTTTGCATGTGAATAGAAATGTATCTTAATTCAGAAAGATTTATGGACTTAGAGTTTTCTTAGATTATTTGTTGGTTTTGCTTTGAGAGAGCAATTGGCAATCAGGTAAAGAACAAAAGTAAGTAGTTCTAAGCTGCCTCAGAACATCATGTCTTGAGTTGCCAGAAAGGGAAAACAGGCTCAAAACAGTACACAGTATTACTGCCAGAAGACTCAGAAGTCATAATGAAGTCCTATGTGAGATTTGGCTCCAAGACACCAAAATGTAGATGTCTCTGTATTGTAGCCTGTAGGTTTAGGCACCTATTGGTATATAAAAATAACAATTAAAGTTGGGGAGCTGGGGGCACAGATCAGCTGCATGAGTGTGTGCGCATATGAAATCACCCAGTGTATCCAAGATACTTTTATGACAGTGGCAGAAGTGCAGAGGCTCTTCTGGAAGACAAACCAGGATGTTGCAAAATGGTGCGTTATGAAATAACAAAACTGCATGAACCCAAACTATGTATGGGCAACTGAAACTTCTCATACCTAGCTAATCCTTTCAGTGCATGTTGCACTGAAAGAGTGATTCAATTGACCACATGGTGGGGGTTTGGTAGAAGTGTTCTAGAGTAAATGAGACATCTGCATGGTGTTGGGAAATGAGAATTTACAGGAGAACATGTGTTGTAGTTCAACCCAGCAGGCAGATTAACGCCACACAACTGTTCAGTCATACCCCCCTGCCTCAGTGGGATAGGGGAGGGAATCGGAAAAGAGGTAAAACTAATGGGTTAAGATGAAGACAGTTCAATGGGACACAAAAGAAAGGGAAAATAATAATAATGATAAAAGAATATACAAACCAGGTGATTCATGATACAAGTGCTCACTCTCTGCTGACCAGCCCATCCCTGAGCAGTGGGCTGCCAACCCCCAGACAGCTCCTCCCAATTTTATTGTTTAGCGTGATGTTCTATGGCATGGAATATCCGTTTGGCCAGTTCGAGTCAACTGTTCAATCTGTGTCCCCTCCCAGCTTCTTGTGCCCCAGCCTCCTCACTGCCTGGGCAGCATAAGAAGCTGAAAAGTCCTTGAGTTAGTGTAAGCACTGGTCGGGAACAATCAAAACATCGGTGTGTTATCAACATCATTCTCATCCTAAATTCAAATGACAACACTGTCCCAGCTACTAGGAAGAAAATAACTGTTCCAGCTGAAACCAGGACTGGAACCAGGGCACCATGCCATTCTGGCACAGAAACTAGAAGACAGGGAAGAACTAAGATGACAACAAAGAGCATATAGGCAGCTGTTATGTCCTCTCCAAGGTGTGTACTTTAAGATGAATTAAAATACTGCATTCCACTGATTACATTGACTAGATTTGCATTTATTATAATAGTTTATATACCTAGTGCAACTACAGACTCAGTAGATGCCGGTTTCTAAATTTCAGGTTGAATCTCACATAACTCAGTGAAATGGGTTTTTACTAACAGCATGCTCATGAGCTTGAGATTCCCTGGGAGAAATTAAGGTGCTGCATCACTTGAGTCACATCTGAGAAGTCTGCTACTTAAATAAGGGCTATGCCTGCTTCTGCTTAGGGCAATGTAAATAAGCTTCTGGTTGCATTAGTAATGTATTTGACAGCCACTTAGTTCTAAGAATTGTAAATCTGTGACTTTTCAGACCCCGAACTCCTATTGTCAAAACAGCCCAGGCTACCTGGTTTTGGAATGCATGTAGGAAAAAGGAACCCTCTTCATAGAGTGAAAGGAAATTACCAGAACTTCTCAGCAGAATTTTTTCCCCCGCCAGCATAACAAGGACTTAAATTAGCATACATTGTCACATAAGTAAATGCTTTTAGTGGATTTTCATACTCATGGGTCTTTTAGTTCCACTTCATCTTATACTGAGCTATACTTTCTGAACAGATGATTTTTCACCTTTGCACTCTTGAGATGTCTTTTATTCACAACTACACACCCATACAATGACAGTGTGCAGAATAACATTGATTTTGCTGTAGTCAATTCAGAGAGGAGAAAAATTTCCTTGTTTTTTGACCCTCCCCCATTTTAAAGTACTTTAATGTTTAGAATTCTCCCCATTACAGGTTTTAATAACAACACTGTTGGTGGTTAGTTAAGTTAGTTCTAATTCTGTATACAGGTCCAGAAAGATTTACTTCTAAAACTTTAATTCACTTTTTACTACTTCAAATAAAATCATCATTGTGGAGACCAGTAACGAGTGGTGTCCCTCAGGGATCAGTGTTGGGACCTGTGTTGTTTAACATCTTTGTGGGTAACATGGACAATGGGAGTGAGTGCGCCCTCAGCAAGTTTGCTGACGACACCAAGCTGTGTGGCTCCGTTGGTACGCTGGAGGGAAGGGATGTCATCCAGAGGGACCTGGACACGCTTGTGAGGTGGGCTGATGCCAACCTCATGAAGTTTACCCAAGACAAGCGCAAGGTCCTACACCTGGGTCGGCACAACCCCAGGCACAGCTACAGAAACCTAGGTGGTGAATGGAGTAGAGATTCAAAGCAGCCCTGCGGTGAAGTACTTGGGGGTGGTGATTGATGAGAAACTCGACATGAGCAGGCAGTGTGCGCTTGCAGCCCAGAAAGCCAACCGTATCCTGGGCTGTATCAAAAGAAGCATGACCAGCAGGTCAAAGGAGGTGATCCTGCCCCTCTACTCTGCTCTTGTGAGACCTCACTTGGAGTATTGTGTCCAGTTCTGGTGTCCTCAACAGAAAAAGGACATGGAGTTGTTGGAGCAAGTCCAGAGGAGGGCCACGAGGATGATAAGAGGACTGGAGCACCTCCCGTATGAAGACAGGCTGAGAAAGTTGGGGCTGTTCAGCCTGGAGAAGAGAAGGCTGCGTGGAGACCTTATAGCAGCCTTCCAGTATCTGAAGGGGGCCTACAAGGATGCTGGGGAGGGACTCTTCTTTAGGGACTCTAGTGGTAGGACAAGGGGTAATGGCTTTAAACTTAAACAGGGGAAGTTTAGGTTAGATCTAAGGAAGAAGTTCTTCACAGTGAGGGTGGTGAGGCACTGGAATAGGTTGCCCAAGGAAGTTGTGAATGCTCCAACCCTGGAGGCGTTTAAGGCCAGGCTGGACAGAGCCTTGGGCGACATAGTTTAGTGTGTGGTGTCCCTTCTCATGGCAGGGGGGTTGGAACTAGATGATCTTAAGGTCCTTTCCAACCCTAACTATTCTATGATTCTATGATCATTCATTAAAAAAGCCACTAGAACTAACATTAAATATGAAAACATGTTAGTTTGTGTTAATGTTTAAATTGATGGATCGTAAATTATTTCTGCAGTCAATGTAGTAACGAGTCTTTCCCATTTTTTAATGATTCAACAGATACATCTTCTTAATTTCATACTTGGCCTAAAGAAAAACCTCTAATATTTTCTGTGCATTCAAAAATTCAATATATTTCTGTTTCATTTACTATTCTACACACATCTGTTCATTGTTTATAAAAGAGAAAATGATGGTGTTTTATGTTTACAATGTTACTGACTCTAAGCAATTCCATCTCTGTAAAAGAAAAAAAGATATACTGAATTACTCTTTTTTTCAATTTCGATAACAGTTTTAAAGAAACTATTTTCCTTACTCAGGTCATTTTTATTGGAAGTTCAAGAATAGATAAATTGAAATGAAAAACAAAATTTCAAACAAAAAACCCCAGGAAAATTGGATGTTCAAAATATAAAATCCAGAGGTAATATGAACAGTCCTGGTTTATGGAAAGGAAAGTATTTAAAAATCAGTGTGCTTTAAAAAGTAAATATTTTAAATTTATGTAACTATTTAATATCTGTAATTATAGAAATAGATGTTATATGTGCACATATATCTATAAATATGTATTAAAAAAAAGAATCCTCTAATTAAACCAACTAAAATTTAAGAAACATTAATTATTAAA
>NW_009923536.1:0-9187 GCF_000696875.1 Nestor notabilis
AAGTTGCCGGCTGGGCTTAAACCACTACAAAAACAAATTTCATTTCAAGTCCCCCACCCATCAAAGTGCGTATTAAAATAGAGTATTTTCTAGGTCTCTGAGAAAATGGTGGTAAAATTTCCTAATGGAAAGTTGTATTTCTTATATTTAATAAACAATATTTCTTTGTTATTAGACAAGACCATTTTTTATAATGCAGGAAAAGGTCACATACTTTTCTTTTGTTTTTATATTTTTGACACCAATGAGGATTTTTTTTTTATTATTGTTTTGGACTGTTTACTTTTTACTTCTGTTATACAAATTTCTTTGGCATTTTACGGGACCCTTCTCCCTGTGGCCTGAAGTTCTCTTCCTTTTTAATTAGAGTGACCTTTTGATTCACTTGGCTGCCCTCAAAATGACTGAGAATAACTGCTCTTTTGGAAGGCAAGTTGAAATCAGCACAGAAAGACTGAGAACACTCATATGAGATAAAAATATTTTATGCAGCTATCCCAGCATTATAACTGCGTAATCATTATGTTCATATCCTCTAACACAAAGAAACACTGGCCTCTGCAAATTTTCTGACATTTTAATGATGACAAGTTGTTTCTCATCTTCTTGAACGAATGCTTTTATAGTTCACTTTGTGATTAATATTTTCAGAGTATGTTTTTACTGTCCCATAATGATTTGCCTTTTTTTACCTTCCCGAGATACAAAGGGTAAATTTTAAGTAACTTCAAAGTATAAGACCCTTTGTTGCCGTCTATTATATAATGTGTATTTCTCTTCTTTTTACCAGCATCATAGAAAGAAAAGACAATTGAAGTTACATTTTCTAGGTTAAAGACTGAAATCGATGGACTTTATTTGAATCAGAAAGTAGTTTAAAAAGAAATAAGAAGTGTCCTATACAGGCTTATATATTTGTTCTGAAGATTTAATAGATGAGGCACAAACCTTTTTCCACTTTCACCATGATGCCAATAACGAGCAAAATGCATATATTTTCATTTACAGCATTACAACAACTTACCTGAAGCTAGGGAGCAAATAAAGTCTTCTTTTCCTAGTATCTTTGGGAGTGAGAAGGAATGTATGCCTTAGCCCCCCATTCATTTGAAGTTTCTCTATTCTACAAATGAATATTAGGTCAGGTAGGATTAATTCCCAGTCAGGAAATGCTGCATAGAATTCCCAAGAACATTTAAAATCTATCTGAAACTCAAATATGAATTACTCAGCAAAGGTTAACTTAATGTATAAGGGCTTTAGACATCTCAAAAAGTCTGTGAGAAAACCCTTTTTTTCTGGTACTTCTCCCAAGGACCAGAACAATCTACTTTTCTGCACATGAGGATATGCATTCTCTTATTGTCAGGAGCTTGGTAGATTTTAAAGAAAAGAGGATTGAGTGGTTGATCAAGCTAATCACTGATTTACTAATTTCCCTTTCAGAACAGTGGCCTGTCATGTTAACGACCCATGTTTCCCTTGCCTATGTATGGACTTCAAGTCACGCCAGCACTGTGCCCTAAAACAAGTTCCACAGGTATCAGTGTTGGACTGCCACTAACAATAGTTGAACGTTTTGCTTTTTCCTCTTGCTGCTGATTTTTAAAGCCAGTAGTTCAATGAGAAACAGTGCTACTTTTTGAATAGTAGTATCACCAGTGTTAATCTGTACTTTTTGTTGTTGCTTTCTTTCTGCTTCTGTAAAGATGTATCTTGCTCTTATAGACTTTAATCAGCCTCTATAATTTCATGAAAATTTCCTACATCCATTTGTATGAACTTCAGTTAATATCCCATGTTGACTATATCCTTTTAAGATGTCTACTACTTCATGCATTTTAAAGTGTAATAAACATCATTATTTCCAGGACTACACCAAGCCATTTTAGTTCTTGTATATAATAATATAAAAGTCCTACCATCAAATCTGATCAGCCCTGTCTTACAAGAAAGCAAAGAGTGTTTCCCAATCTTTTTGTTCTACTCCTGAACAGGTGTCTGGGTAAAACCAGGACATAGATTCTCATTATATGATACAAAGAATTTTTCATAAAACAAACTTTAACATCTCTAGGAGAAGATGCTTAATATCCTCTTCTTACTGTTAGGTTTTCATTCCAGCAGCTGCTCATCAGTTACTTATCTGCAACTGGAGAATTAATTAGGTCGTTTATTTTTGCTGTGTAGGATTTATACCTCCATTATGGTTTCTGCAGTATTTTTGGTAATGAGGAGTTCCTTTTTGTAGAATTTGTAGGTGGTGACATGTTTTTGTTGTTATTCTAGTGAAATTCAGATTGTTGTAGAAAATGCTAATCTAAATACTTTTCGTAAACCAAGATATTTGTCCTCATTTTGGCTAGAATAGAGATAATTATCTTCCCAAAGGCTAGTACAGTGTTGTGTTCTGGCTTTAGTCTGAGAATAATGTTGATAACACACCAATGTCTCAGTTGTTGCTAAGTAATGCTCCCTCTGATCAAGGACTTCTCAGTCATTATTAGTAGTAGTGGTATTATATTGTGCTTTAGATATTGGACTGTTCTTATCTCAACTTAGGGTTTTTACATTCTTTCAATTCTCTTCCTCATCCTGCCAGGGTTGAGGGGAAGGGGTAGGGTAAGTGAGCGGCTGCATGGTACTTTCTGCAAACTTTCATATCTAAAGATATATAGGTGATTAAAAGCTGAAGGCAACATTTAGGGTAAGTTCAAACTTAATGTTGTGAAGTATGTACCAATATATTTTACAATCACAAATGCTCTTGTGAGACCTCACTGGGAGTATTGTGTCCAGTTCTGGTGTCCTCAACATAAGGAGGACATGGAGCTGTTGGAGCAAGTCCAGAGGAGGGCCACAAGGATGATAAGAGGGCTGGAGCACCTCCCGTATGAAGACAGGCTGAGAAAGTTGGGGCTGTTCAGCCTGGAAAAGAGAAGGCTTTGTGGAGACCTTATAGCAGCCTTCCAGTATCTGAAGGGGGCCTACAAGGATGCTGGGGAGGGACTCTTCATTAGGGACTCTAGTGGTAGGACAAGGGGGAATGGGTTTAAACTTAAACAGGGGAAGTTTAGGTTAGATATAAGGAAGAAGTTCTTCACAGTGAGGATGGTGAGGCACTGGAATAGGTTGCCCAAGGAAGTTGTGAATGCTCCAACCCTGGAGGAGTTTAAGGCCAGGCTGGACAGAGCCTTGGGCAACATAGTTTAGTGTGTGGTGCCCCTGCTCATGGCAGGGGGGTTGGAACTAGATGATCTTAAGGTCCTTTCCAACCCTAACTATTCTATGATTCTATGATTCTATGACTGTCATGACTCATAATCACAAACATTTTAAAGAAAGTGGGATGATGCAGGTCAACAGATTTTTTTAGAAGAGTTTGTATGTTGTTACTCTTTCTAGGAGTTAGTATGCATGCAATTCTTCACTGTTGGTAACATTAATAATAGTGATACTGGGTTCATCTCTATGCTAGGCCAGCATACTGCTGGTATTTTGGAAGTTTCTGAAATTCCAGAACCACATGTAAAAGACACATTTCATTCTGTAAAGATGGAAACGTCATTGTCCAACAGAAATAACATGTTTGTGGCTTAATTTTTTAAGTGGTCTTTGTTAATTCTGGAAATTTCTGTATTTTTGAAAGACTGTTATTGAATATTCACAGAATTCTGATGCACACATGCATTGCAAGATTAATAGAAGTGCTGTTTATCCCATTGAATCTTGTGCAACATTTACTACTGCACTCACTGTACTTCTACATTCTCATCTGTACCACTATTCTGAAGTATGGTGAAAATGAGACTGGATTCTTGGCTTCAGTTTCAAATTTCACTTCACTTCACTTTAATATAATTATAAAATACACTATGTATATTTAGAGAAAATGTAATGTAGTTTCTCATAAACGTTTTTTCTTCAGGCTTCAAATGGATGATGAAAGGCATGGTGCTCTGGCTGTTCATATAAACCAACACACACTGCAATTGTTATCCCTCATCCCACAGATTAAAATGCTCTCATTCTGCATAATAAGAGATTACCACAACCTATATCACAAAGTGTTAAAAAGGATTCTGGGAAGTGTACCTGCTGTCATTGCTGGTATGTCTAAATTTGATTTAAGGATGATCTTTGTTTATCGGATTTGGGAACTGGTCACAGCAAACCTATATTTTGCAAACATTAAAATTTTCATTTGTTACTTCAGCAGTCTCATAAAAGTCAAGGAGTCCCAGAGGTTTGTGAAATTAAATTGGATGTACTCAAGATATAAAATACAAAGCTCTGACTAAAAAATGTCTGCATATTATCTATCCAAGAGAGCATGCAACACTCATCATGTTGCAGTATAATTAATAATAAAGGAAATTCACCTCTCAGATTCCTTTTATTATGAATGGATACAGAGTATCATTACAAGCTTCTCCAGACACAAAATTTTTGGCTTCATGAAGAGATGGAAAGAAAGTGTTCAGTCTGTACAACTCATTAACAAAGAATCTCTTTCAGTATAATTTTTATAGTTGATTTTGCAAATGTTAAATAAAGCCAAGATTATAATAAAATTTAAATACCTTAAAATTTAGTTCTGGATTTTAGTTTTTTTTTCTAGAGTAAATGCAAATTTGAAATACTGACTGAATTTGGAAAATAATTTGCCATTGGTGTAACTATATCCGTTTACTATTGCTAATGTGTTGGAATTTTACTAATAGCTTGGGTTATTAAGATTAATACAGAGCTATGGCACTTTGTCTCAGAGATGGAAAAAACTCCATTTACAATTATACTCATGCAGAATTATTCTGAAAAAGAAAGTTGGGAAGAATCAAAGAAAATGTCTTAGTGACTCTAGCAGGGCTTTCAAACAGGGCTATGCAATTTCACATAAAAAGGGCAGAAAGTTAGTGTAGAATTGTCAGAATCTAAATTAGTAGTATTTTAAATGTTTTATAAAGGCAAAAATCTGTATAAAATTCAAGAAAGTGAAAAATGAGGCTATTCATTTTATACCACAGTCACCTTCCAAGTCATCCCTTTATAGGATATAAACTTGATCTTTTCTTCTTACGGTTAAGCCAAGTTTTAACACAAAACCTGTGGATTGGTTAATATAGCTGTGGAGGACATCTTATCTTTAGTTATCCTGGTAACAGTTTTCAAAGATTGATGCCATGTTGTAGAGGGAAAAATAATTGTGAACATTATATTTTCATTTATAACAACTTCACAGACTGTACTTCCTGGGAGATTTTAGGAAGATCTTGCTATAGTATTTTTTCTTCTCCAATATTAGACAATAAACCGGAAGTTTATTAGGAATTTTTTTTTTTTTTTTTTTATTTTATCCATGTAGGTGTCTTTACTGTTGGTATTTGGATGTGTATACTCAAATTCTGTTATCTGTTCCAGCTACTTCAATCCAGTAATGCAGCAAAAACGGTTGAATCATTACAAGAGCTAAGGAAATGACCCTGTTGAAGTGCTCAAGACCAGCTTCATCCCACTTTGTGCTAAGCATACAATTTAACTCAAAAGAAAACCCTCAAAAGACAGGGACAAAGAGATCTATTTTAATTTTCTATCTTTCTCAGTTGACTGTATAGGGAGTTAGTATAATTGTGCTTCACATATTGTGCCTTCACATACTGTGCCTGTAATCATGTGGGAAGAATTCATAGGAACTATTAATGATGACAGTTGTGGAGGGGAGATGGTCTAGTGCAGTTCTGCTCTGCCCATTCATAGGACCCTATATCTGGCTGGACTACTCTGTCTACAAGAGGTAACAGCTTGTTATGGTGCCCAATCTGTGCTTTTCTAAATAAGGAAATGTGCATAGCAATTCAGCTTTTTAATCAAAGGGAAATTAAACATTCTCTTGTAATTTTTTACTGTTCCTTTAAAAAAAAACTCAGATGTGTAGGGTTGTGTTTTATGTTTCATTTAAGGTAAACAGCTTTATACAGAGTACTTAGAAAAGCAACAGGTACTGTTACTTTTTATGAGGCTCTGAAGAAGTGCTATTGAATTTAATTGATTTATCATCCAAAGGCCAAAAGTGTATGGTGGGATAAACTGCAGACATTAATAAACTCCCTAGAAGCTTGATAAGGATATGCTTAAAAGGGGAAGAGAAAACTATTTAGATAAGGCCATATTCTATAAGACTAGAATGTGATTATTTGTCTAGCAGTCAGAGGCATTATAAAAAATATGCACAACTGGCATTTTGCAGGATGACCAGATTGAATAGAAAGGTGAGATTTAATAAGGAAAACTCTCTGTCTGTCTGCAGACTTTAGTTTTTCTATTTTCATTTAAACTTTGTACATAAGAAAGAAGCAATAAAAAAATCAAGAAAAAAGAATCACTTCAGATTTCAGCCTGCTCTGTCATATGAAATGAAAACTGGACAAGGTCAGAGTTAAATAAACAGTGCTCTAAAGAACATGAAAAAAAAACATTAATAGTTGTACAAGTAATGTACCCCAAGTATTTGATCCATTTCATGCCAACTATTTATCAGTATTGAATTCAGCTCCAGATTTGCAAGATTCTTTGACTGAATTTCTCAATGATTCATAATAATCTAAGATGAACTGTTCTCAGGGAATCTTAAAAAGAATGAGACTTCATATTTAGCAAACTTACATTAGAAATATTGTATGTGCATCTTTGTGTATGTTTGATAGTGTTCTGAAGACTGTGCATAGGATGCAGAAATGCACATTCCTGTCACACATTATTTCATAAGGATATTGAAGTAAATGTCTCTGTGTAGTTGTGTATCATAGTTCACATAAAAGGCAACAGCTGCACTCCATCATCAGTGCAATTCCAGATGTTCAGTGACAGCAGAGTGTTTTTTTTCACTACATATCAATGAAGTAATGCTTCATAATACATGTTTTACAGATAGGAAAAGAGAACACATCTAATTTGATGTATGTTTCAGATGGATAACAGCTGCATGTTTTGGCAGGTCGTCCTCAGATATCATTCAGATATTACTTGGTCTCAGAAAAAGGAAACAAATCTTTCTCCATAATGCATGCTATTTTAAATCAAAGTGTCTTTCCTAAATCATGACCTGTATTTTTTTAACTCTGTCTTCATCAGGAAAGAATTTGAGACTGTAAATTACAAACTACAGATGACTCCATAATAGTAAATGCTAACAGACAACATATAGGGTCTTTGGTCAGATTATGTCAGAAGTATCTTGGCAATTAATGACTTTTAAAACAGAACATAAAACTAAGGTCTTGGTCTTAATTTTTTAACACTGTTTATATTGAACATGAATATATTATATATATGTTATATTGAACATATATGTATTTATACTGGGGAGAAAAGGTGTTCTTGGGGAACACAAAAGCATGTTAATAAGGTGAGGGGAGATAATGTCACCATCTATATCACAAAAGAGAGATGAATATCAAATTTGTGACACTGAGAAATGAGGTAGGGGAAAACTCAAATATGTAATGAAGTCACTATTTTTGCTGCTATAATAATTTCCTATCCAGTGGTTTTATGAATTGTAGTTTCCAGGCTTCCCACTTCAAAACATCCCTTAGGTTCGGGATTGAAATCAGGGGTGGAAAGGCATTCCACCAAGGTATAGTCTATTGGTAAGCAAGTGTTCCTGGTTTTTATTGATCAAATGTGTTCATAATAGCAAGAATAAACTCTGTCCATTATAAAGAAATGGACTGAAGTCTGAATTAAATTGTGACTGCTATATGAACAAAATGAAGAATTGAAACAATTGATTTTGTTTCAGGATTACTCATCAGTTTAACACAAATTCAAAACATGATTCATTTTCTCAGGAGAATAAAGTGATACTTGGAAAACAATAAGGTAGAGTAATTAAAAAAAAAAAAAAAAAAAGAAAAAAAGCCAGCTGTAAGAAAAGAAGTAGAGAAATAAGCTGTTGCAGATGCTACTATAGTAACCATTGCTGCTACAAGTAAAATAAAATACTAGATGAATCTGAGACAACAGGAAACATGCTATTAAAAAATGTCTTTTGTCTTGCACTTGAGTTGGAACTTGAGTTTCAAGAACACGCAGCAAAACCAGTATCATATTACTATATACTGGGCTTCTGATTCTACTATTAATGCATTTTCTCAGTTGGAGCAATCTACGTTACCTTGGTAGAAGTTCAACAAAATGTTTAAGACTGTAACTTCAGGTATTGTAGAAGACCAATCAAATTATATTCCTTTAAGCACTTTACTGAATCCAGACATGAATGATAGCTCCAAACAACAGCAAATGCAGTAGTAAAATTTCTGAAATACTTTTATAAGGCTTGGACTGAAAGTAAAAATACTTCAACCCTGCTTAATAATATATCTTACTGAGGTGTCCTGGATTCAACTACAGCAGTCATTTTTTCTCCTCCTTAGTAGCTGGTGCAGTGCTGTGGTTTTGACTTTCAGCCTGGGAACAATGCTGATAACACCGATGTTTTTAGTTGTTGCTAAATAATGTTTACTCTGACCAAGGACTTTTCTCAGTCTCATGCTCTGCCAGAGAGGAGGGGAAGCCAGGAGGAAGCAGAGGCAGGACACCTGACCCAAACTGGCCAAAGGGCTATTCCATACCACAGCACGTCATGCCCAGTGTATAAACTGGGGGCAGTTACTCGGAAGGCCCAGATCGCTGCTCGGGTCGGGCTGGGTATCAGTCGGCGGGTGGTGAGCGGTTGTGTCCTTTTCCCTTGTTATTCCTCTTATCATTATTATTGGTAGCAGTAGTGTTTTGTATTATACCTTAGTTACTGGAGTGCTGTTATCTCAACCTGTGGGAGTTACATTCCTCCGATTCTCCTCCCCATCCCTCCGGGAGCAGGGGGAGGAAGAAGGGGGGGAGGGAGCGAGCGGCTGCATGGTTCAGGGTTGCCGGCTGGGCTTGAACCGCGACATGAAGATACTTTTTTCCATGAACATTTAATTCCCCTACATTTTGGCTTTCATGTTTGCTTTCTGGGGGGGAAGAAAAAAAAAAAAAAATCTTTCTTTTAAAGTAAAAAGTAAAAGTTATGATATTTAAATCAAATTCCAAAGTGACGTTTGAACAGTGATCCCAGAAGCTATAAAAAAAATTATACAATATTAATTAGATATATAATTATATATGTATGTGTGTGTGTTTTTCA
>NW_009923537.1:0-249 GCF_000696875.1 Nestor notabilis
CGTGTGCCGCAGGGAGGTGCGGGGGAATGAATGAGCTGTTACGCCGAGTGCCACGAGCCGGTGCAGGATCTGTTTTCCTCCCGTGTACCTCAGGTGAAAGGGGAGGTCTTGGAGCGTGCCCTGACGCTGGAGGCTGTTCAGATGCCGGCTCCCACCCTCCAGCCTGCTCAGCCCCGTGAGTAACCTGAACTGGGAGCCTGCTGTTGCTTTAAATAGGAGCTCTCGTTGACTCGTGCTGTGAGGTGGGAA
>NW_009923537.1:324-527 GCF_000696875.1 Nestor notabilis
CCCGAGCCTTCAGACTCGAGTTCTGCAGCGCCACCGGAGACGGTGCCAAAGCCCTGGTAGTGAGAAGAGCTTTTCTAGGTTGTATCGTCTCTGAAATCCAGCCCCTCGTGTCTACTCTCTGCTTCCTCATCCCTCTGAGCTTCTGTGGTATTCAGGGGTCTGTCCTTCGTCTGTTGTAATCTCTGCCTTGTGTACCCCGTCAC
>NW_009923537.1:662-988 GCF_000696875.1 Nestor notabilis
GTGAATCTGCTGTAATTCCCAGTCCTTGCGGTGTTCCCGGTTCCTGCTAGCTCCGTGTGCTTGGTGTCCTCCATTCCTGGACTTTGCTTGATGGGGATCTCTGCTGCAGGAGCAGTCTCTGCACCTCAAGGCAGGCAAGCGGGGAGAGGGGAGGTTGCCTCTAGATGCCGGAAAGGCCGTTTGTGTAAGCTCCTGGCAGAAGATCTCCTCTGGAACAGCTGCTGGCTGTAGGCCCACCAAGCCAAGGGTCAGGATAGCCTCTCTGCAGCATGTCTGCCAAGCCGGAGCAGAAGGAGACCCACCAGGCCAACGGGGCTGGGCTGCCC
>NW_009923537.1:1025-2175 GCF_000696875.1 Nestor notabilis
CGGATTTCCTGGCACCGGCTGGAGCTGGGGTGGAAGTGGTGGTGCTGGAGTCCCGTGCCAATGCTAAAGGGGTGCGGGAAGAAGATGCCCTGCTGGAAAATGGCAGCCAGAGCAATGAAAGCGATGACACCAGCACGGACCGAGGTCCGGAGCCAGCCTCTCCCCTCAAGGAGACCTCCTTTTCCATCGGGCTGCAAGTCCTCTTTCCAAAATTTGGGACCGTTGCTGCTGGAATGGTGCTGGACATTGTGCAGGTAGGTTTGGTTTTTCCCTGGCATGGCACTGGGCTCTGAAGCCTGTCCCTGTAGGCCATGGCTTAACCCCAGGCCAGGAGACACTCGAATGCCAAAGCTAGTTCAGCAGATGGCAACTGGGAGATCAGCTACCCTGGGTGCTGGTTGGGTCAGTGGGGATCCCAGTGATGCCTGGAGTGAGCGGAAGGGATGCTGTGTGTTTTCCACTGTGTGTGTCTCTGGCAGCACATCAGCTGCTTCACCCCCTCTCCTTTGCTCTGGAGCACAGAGCTGGTGTGATGCCCAGAGCGGTGCCTGAGGCACAGCCCCACCTCAGCTGAGCAGTGGAGGGTTATGAGACTATTTGGATGGAGGAGGCAGCCATTTTGGAGCTGTGGCCAACCAAAAATGCTCTGCTGGAAGCTCCTGTGCTTGCTGAAGTGGGGTGAACCCTCAGAGTGTTGGCTTAGACTCGAGTGCGGCTCCTCTGCTCCTGAGCTGTGTGCTGGGAGGGTCAGTCGGGTTCGTGTTGCTGGGTGGCCACGCAGACACTTCTCTTGCTTTCCTTTCCCTGATGGCTATTTCCCTGCACGCTCGTCATCCTTATGGCTTCTGTTGATGCAACCTGTGGAGTGACTCAAAACAGGAAAGGCTGCCTGGGCTGTGGAGCCGGCAGAGGTTTACCAGAGGAACCTGCTGTAAGAGCAAGCCATTCCAAGCACGTTTGCCTTTGCAGGCTGCCTGTAAACTCGCCGCTCTCCTGGCAGGTTCCCAGAGGCAGGGCTTTGAACCCAGCCTAGAGCCTTTCCTGGAGCAGGAGCAGCCTTTGTGCTGAGGGGGAGCTGGGCAGGGGAGGGATGTTGCAGCACAGGGCTGTGTTCTCATCATTCCTCTGTCCCGCAGCAGCTCAGCGTGTG
>NW_009923537.1:2185-3434 GCF_000696875.1 Nestor notabilis
GCTCGGCAGCGTGTCCTGCCAACTCCTCTGACTCCCTTTAGCCTTGGGACTAATTGAGGCATTTAAATGCCATAGGGTGGAAGAGGGAAGCGTGTGGTCTCTGCTTGCTTGCCTGGGGAGCTGATCTTGTAACTGGCTTCCTGGAGATCCAAAGCCTTGGATGAAAGGAAGGGTGCACGTGGAGTGGGTCGCTGGTGCGCCGGAGTGGCGGGAGCCCTGTTGTGTTGGATGCAGCCGTGGTCAGTGATGGCTGGAGGGCTCCATCCTCTCAGTTCCCACTGTTTTGGCTACACAGACTAATCAGGCAGCTGTAATTGGTGTCCCTGCTGCGAGCGCAGCGGCCCCGGCCCTCAGCCATGGAGTCCCACTGGTGTGTCCCGAGGGACATGCCTCTGCTCCCGTTGGGCCCGGTGACATGTGAGCAAAGCAGCCGCTCTGTGTGCGCAGTGCAGGCTCTTGGCACAGTCCCCTCGCCCCGCAGAGCCCTGCTCGTGCTCCAGCCCTGCCTGCTCCCCGCAGGTTCTTTGCATGGGATGGGCAGTATTCCAGGTGGAGGCTGCTCGTTTCCCCTGCTGGCAGCATCCCCCTGGAGCTGCACCTCTTCCTGAGGCTGCTTGTTCCTTGGCTTTGTTGAGAGTGAAGCAGCCACAGCTCCAACCTGCAGCATCCCCTCCCCTCGGAGCTGCTGCGAGTCACCACCCCCTTATCAGCTGAGCAAAACCACACTCATGATCCTGTGAACCTCAACAGTGACTTCAAATGCCAGGAGGGAGAGGCAGCAGCTACCAGGAAACACCAGTGTGCAGGTGCAAAGCCTCGGAAGGGCAGCGAGATGGAGGAAGCTGAAAACACCACCTGGGGTTGGTGTTTCTTACAGAACCTCTGGCAGGCTGAGGTCCCCTCCAGTGCTGCACGGGAGAGACCAGGCTGCCTCCAGCACCCCGGTCCCAGATGAGGGTTGACACAGGGCTCTAGTATCAAGGTAGATTTGTATTCAAAGGCCTAGTAGAAAATGAAGCTGAAAGAGGTTAAACCTGTAGTGGTGATGGTCACTGCTCCGTGTCCCAAAGGGCAGGAGGAGGTGCTGGATGCAAAGTCCTTCTCCCTGTGGTTCTCTCGCATGCTCTGTCAAAAGCCACCCTGGAGCCCCATTGCTCCCTGGTGCAGTCCCTTCCCCTCTGTGAAGCAGGCAGGAGGCTCCCGTGTGCTGTCACCTTCCCTCCTCACCCCTCCAAACAGCTTCTTTCTT
>NW_009923537.1:3522-5667 GCF_000696875.1 Nestor notabilis
CTGGGTGTCCCCCTGGAGCCACAGTGTGGGCACCAGTGTCTGCAGGGAGCTTTGCTCTCTGCAGGATCCAGGGAGACCTTCGAGACCTACTGAACGCCCGCAGAGCCATGTTGTGTAACATCTCAGGTTAAGAAAGCTGGCAGGAGCCCATGGGTCCTGCTCTTTGCAGTGAGCAAGCTGCTGATGTCTGCACAAATCTCCTTGTTTTCCTTCCCCAGACATGGCTTTTATTCCTTGCTCCAGGAACACCCGTGTCTTGCTCTGGCAGTTACAGCAGCACCAGCTTCCAGCCCAGCCTCCTTTAAAGGGTCATTTACAAAGGCAGCCCAGGGGCTGACTAGTGCTGATGTTGCTTTCACAGTGATGCTGGTGACCCCCAGCTCATCCCGCTGGGAAGCGTGTTGCTTCCTCATTGAGTGCTAGATACTGCAAAGGGAAGTCGTGGCAAAGGATTCATGGATGCAAGAGCAGCAAAAGAATCAGAATGGCTAAAAATAGGCTGAGGAGAGCCTGACTCGCCTGCTTAGATGTGACCTTAAGGGAAGCACAGCCTGGAATGCCCCTGTGTTGGAGAAGTATTCCAGGCGGATTCTCCCTCCTGCCCTGCTCTGCTGTGAGCACTGAACTGGGATGTCCCCTGCTTGGGGGCAGAGCTGTGCCCCTCCAGGACACCTCAGTGCAGTGGAAGGGGCTCCGCAGCTCAGGGGGTTGGAACCAGGACCCACCGTGGTTTCCTGGGGAGAGGAGGCTCCATCCACAGGAGCCTTGGCCTCAAGCACAGAGGGTTGTGGTTCTGCCTGAAGGGTCAAGGCCAGGTTGGACACAGGGGCTTGGAGCAACCTGCTCTAGTGGAAGGTGTCCCTGCCCGGGGCAGGGGTTGGAGCTGGAGGAACTTTAAGGTCCCTTCCAACACAAACCAGTCTGGGATTCTATGACACAGCTGAGCAGCTTCTGTCCGTGCCCTTGGGAGCTGGACATGGTCACCTTGTCTTACCAAGCTGGCAGGAGTGTTAGGGAGATTTTTATTGACTGCAAACCAGTTTTTCCCATTGAGAAGCGGTCCCAGTTCATCCCTGTGGAGCACTCGCCTCTCCTGTGCTCCCAGTTTGCTCCCACATGGCTTTTGGGGTGAGAGCAGCTCGACCGTGGCGCTGGGCAGGACCTAGCAGGAATTGGCTGGCTGGGTGGCGAAGGCAAGAAGCACAAAGGCTGGAAAACCAAACACAGATAACCTCGGTCCTTCCCCCAGGAGGTGCAGCCAGCAGCGGAGTGACGTGTGTGCTGGAAGGTGCTGCCACTCGTGTTCCTGCTCCCGGAGGGAAATACGTGTCCTGGTGTGCGGCACTGCCGAGGAGGGAGCGGGAGCCCTGCACAGGGAGCAGGAGGCTGCGAACACGTCCTGTGCTGCTGGGGGCACCGCTCCAGCCGGGCTGTGTCCTTTAAGCAGTGAGGCCATGTGGGAAGCAGGAGTTATTCTGGACATGGGGCCTTCTTGCAACACATTCCCGGCAGCAGCAAACGGGGCAGGGAGGTCTGTGTGCCTTGGGGGGGGGTTGAATGCAGTTGTGTGGTTTTGGAGTGGTTTTGTGTTCTCATGGCAGTGGCTCTCCCAGGAGACTGCTCACCCTGCAATTACTCTTCCTTCTTTCCTAAGGAACCATGGCTGCCTCTTCTGCCCCGTGCCCGGGGGAGCTGGCGTGACAGAGGGGTTAGTGAATGCCTGGTCTCTAGGGTGAGGTGTCCCTGCCCACGGCACGGGGTTGGAACTGGATGATCTTGAGGTCCTTTCCAACCCAAACCGGTCTATGGGTAATGTAGGTGCAGGTGAGGGAGGGTGAGCAGAGGCCACAGTGGGGTTTTGGGAGCTGGCAGGATCAGGGAGCTGAGGTGCCTTGCTCCGAAGTGTGTTTGTGACACACATGTAGGGAGCGGCTCCCGGCTGAGGCTGAGCAAGCTTCAGCGCTCGGTTCTGCCACAGACCGCACGTGTTGGGCCGAGTCTCTTCATCCTTCCCTATTTTGGCCTCTGTTTGCATCAACGTGTGTCAGTGGTTCATCTTCGGGGGGTTTCGAAGGGGAAGTTGCAGGCTGGGATCCCGAGATCCTGGTGTTGGGCTAAGCAGGAACGTGTGGGCACTACTACACC
>NW_009923537.1:5682-7789 GCF_000696875.1 Nestor notabilis
GCCACTGCAGAACTCAGAGCGGGGCAGAGGAGAACCGGGCTGTGTGCTCAGGGACACACACGGGCCGTGGGTCAGTGACACTCGGTCCAAAGCAAAGGATTCCAACAGCCGGGAATCCTGCCCTGTTCCTGGCAGTGCTCAAGGCCAGGTTGGACACAGGGGCTTGGAGCAACCTGCTCTAGTGGAAGGTGTCCCTGCCCCGGGCAGGGGTTGGAGCTGGAGGAGCTTTAAGGTCCCTTCACCCCAGACCAGGCTGGGATTATTTACTGGTCTTTGTTTTACTCTTGCAGCACTGGGATGTCTTCAAGTACGTGACTGAGGTCTTCATCTTGGTACCTGCATTGCTGGGCCTGAAGGGGAACTTGGAGATGACTCTGGCCTCTCGCCTGTCCACAGCTGTGAGTATCCAGGGAGCTGAGGGAAGGGGGGAGCTGAGGGAAGAGGGAGCTGAGGGAAGGAGGAGCAGGACACCCGGCTGGGAAGGGCTGTGTGTGTGTGGTGCCTGGGCAGACACAAATCTGTTGGTGACTGCAGAGTTCAGCGTGCTGGGAAGGTGTCTTCATTCCACTGCACTGATCGGATTTGAAGGTTTAATAGTCCTTAAGCATTGCTGACAGTTCCCTTCCTTGTCCTGGCTGCTCGTGGGCCTGGAGGCACAGTGTGTGAGCTGGCTGTGGCTGTTTGAGCTCTTCCAAACTGGCTCGGACCCAGGTTTCTTCATGAGGAAGCTGGGTGCAGGCGTGTCGTTGAGCAGGCTGCAGCCAGCCAGGTTCAGGAGGGCTGGGGGAGCCTGGGGAGGATTGTGCAGCCAAGGCTAAAGCAGAGGGCACCTTGCAGTGAGAGCAAGCAGGGGGATTGGCAGCCTCTTGAAGTTGATGGAGAGCATGGCTGGGCATTCCTCTTGCTAGAATTCAGTCTGACTCCTGGGAAACAGTGAGCTCCCTGTGAGAGAAGGGGGCAGGCTCTGTTAGCTCCTCGGAGTTCTGGGTTAGTCCAGCTGAAAATGAATTGCTTTGTGTTTAAAGGCTTCTGTAACACAGCAGCGTGTCTCTGGAGCTGAGCTGAGATTGCCATCCTCTCCTCACAGGGCAATAACACTCCTTCCTTCTGCAAAGCATCTTCTGCTGGAGCATGACAAGTGACTGCCTGATGTCTGTTTCCCATGATGGGAGTAGGTATAGCTTTGAGCCTTACCTCTGCAAGGTGTTAGCTGCGTGCTGCCAAGCTCTGTCTCTCTGCTGTGAGTTGCCCCTGCAGCAAGCAGCCTGGTCTTCACCTTGACACTGCAAAGGAGGTGACGTGCCTTGGCCTGAGAGCACCACGCAGGAAGTGCACTGAGGTGTAGGGATGGAGACCTGTCTGCCTGGGTGGCAGCAGCAAGCAGAGCTAGCAGAGACTTTGGCTTAGCTTAGTTTAGCTCAGCATAGCATGGTCCCTCCCTCTCAGCCTCCCCCTTGCTGGCTGCTGCAGGACAGGGCACAGGAGAGTGTTGTAAAAGGTCTCTGTGTATCTGCTCTCCTGGGTCCCCTCTTGTTCTTCCATCTTGAGCAATGGGGAGATCCCAGCTGTGACTCTTTGCTCCTCAGTAGCTTCTTGTTGGCCTCTTCTCGAGGAGCATTCCAGGATGGCAGCAGAGCCAACGATTTGGGCTGTTCATCCAGCTCTGACACCGGTCCCTCTGTG
Organism: Nestor notabilis; assembly: GCF_000696875.1. NCBI lineage: Eukaryota > Metazoa > Chordata > Aves > Psittaciformes > Psittacidae > Nestor > Nestor notabilis. The sequence goes on from NW_009923537.1 coordinate 7,366, forward strand.
TACCCGGTAGGATGCTGCTCATCTCCACTGAACAGTGGCATGTGAGCACCATGTTCTGTAGAGCCTGGGACAGTCCCCGCAGCCCTGGGCAGCAGGGGTGCAAACAGCATTTCCCTTGGCTTGCCCAGCGAGGGGGCCACCTCCTGGGGTTCAGCCCTCGCTCTGCGTCCCCCGCAGGAGCAGGGTGCTGAGCTGGGCCGTGGCCGCGGCCCCTTGGTGCTGGCCCCCTCTCCCCAGGTGCTGCTGGGCAGGACAGAGCTGCCCCAGCCCCGCCGTGCTCCGGTGCCAGGGATGGAGCCTGAGCTTTGTTTGCTCCTTCGTCCTGGGAAACAGCCCCCTTTGTTTGATTCACTCTCTATTGTTCGGGATCCTGCTGTCCCAGACACAGGCTGTGCTCCCTCACGGCCAGCTCGCTTCTGCTGAG
>NW_009923537.1:7900-17628 GCF_000696875.1 Nestor notabilis
AAGTGCCAGGAATGTGGAACTTTCTGCTCTGGTGGCTGCAGCAGGGTCATGAGGCACCTGGCACAGAGAGCACCCATCCCTCTGTGCTGGGAGGCTGCTGCCTCCTCCTGCCCCTGAGCTGATGGCTGAGGGGTGGCATTAGCCCCATGGGCCAGCACCCAGGCTGCGTCCTCTGCTTTGCTTTGCGCTGCTTGTGCTGCCTCTTCACACATCCCCTACCCTTGTGCTCTGCCTCTCACATCAAAGCGTGGGGGCTTGGGGTGATGGGAAGCTCCCCATGACCCGGCTTCAGTGTGCGCTTGAGCCCAGAACCCCCCCATGTGCTGGGTGCACCCCCAGAGCATGAGACGCAGCTCAGGGAGGGGGTCCCGCCCCTCTGCTGTGAAAACCCTGGCAGTGTTCAAGGCCAGGTTGGACACAGGGGCTTGGAGCAACCTGCTCTAGTGGAAGGTGTCCCTGCCCGTGGCAGGGGTTGGGGCTGGAGGAGCTTTAAGGTCCCTTCACCCCAAACCAGGCTGGGATTCTGTGGTGGGATCGGATGATCTCTTGGGCTTTCCTGTTTTCGCTTTGCCCTGTTCTTCCCCCAACATGGGGAGCCCTTCTGGGGCTTCACAGTGTGAGCCTCGTGCTCCCGCCGCAGGGAAGCCGCCTGAGGTGCTCTCTCAGCCTGTAGCTTTCTCATTAGTGCTGCATTAAGGTGCCTCAGAAATTCCTTTCACAATTAAGAATCAAAACTCTCCATTAGTTAAAGGATTATGGTCCTGTTGCCAGTGACTACAGCGAGGTTATGTTAATCCCAACCTAATTGCCATGTGGTTGGAATTTTAAGGTCAGGCTTCACATGGAGCTCGGATTCCTGTGATGGATGTGCTCAGTGCTACTTCAGCCAACATTTTGTTGGGTTTCCCCCAATTCCTTTCTCCTCTCCACTAAACTGACCACAACAAGTCCCTCCAGAGATGGGCACATCCCGGAGCTGGCAGCTCTCTCGAGAGCATGCGGTGAGGAGAGCAGAAAGATGAGTTGGGCACAATTGCTTGAGCCTCTCCCTTCTTTCCTCATCATGTACATCAGCTTCTTAATAATCCATTATTAGGCACAAGCTTATCCCTTCTTCCAGCCATAAGGACCTGGAAGGCGCTAGGGAAGAACAGAACCCTTGTGCTCTGCCATAACCAGCAACCTGGGTCACCCAGCGGGGAACTAGCGCAGCGCCCGGCTCTCCTGTGGCTGTAGCGGTGCCAGGTGACCCCTGTGCCACGGCTGCTTCCCGCTCCTCAGCAGGTCTCCACGTGGCATCAGCCCTGTTTGCTCAGCTTTGAACTGCAGCAGGAGCTGCTGCTGCTGGCACCTTCCTCTGCCCCGCGCCGCTGCCCTGGCCTGGGCCCGTGGCGGATCTGGGGCGCGGAGCTGTGCCCGGGGTCCCTGCTCCCCCTTTCCCTCCTGCCTCACTGACCCCCGGGGCAGCCTGACCCAGCTGGGCCCGAGCCAGGCTTGGCTTGGTCGCCAGTGCAGTGATGCAGTGAGTAAATAAGCAGCAGTTCGTGCCTCTGCCGGGGGACAAAGTGGATCTTGTTGCTTTTGCAAGGTGGTTGATCAGACGTTCCACTGACGTCGATTCCCCTCCACGGGCCCTTCAAAAGCGCTTCTGTCGGGGCTCTGGCTCCACTCCTGTGGGGTGTCAGCCCAGTCCCGCAGCTGGGAAGAAGATGCTGATGCTGAAAGTAGGAGCAGGTTTGATGTCTGGAGCACGAGACCAGAGTGGCTGTTGGAAGAGGCACTGTGCTTACCCAGGGTGACAGCCCGAGTGACATCCCAGGCTGGGGTGGTAAAGCAGGGTACACACAGCCCATTGCTCCAGAGTTGCTCTCCCCGAAGAGCTAAGGATGTGAGGTCGTTGTTCTTCCCTGCTCCTGGCCCAAACCTGCGTGGCTGAAAGGCTGGAATCTGACTGGTCACAAGGGCAAAATGGTGTCAGGGTTCACTGATGATATGATGTCCTCTTGCAGGCTAATATTGGCCAAATGGATACACCCAAAGAGCTCTGGAAGATGATAACAGGGAACATGGCTCTGATACAGGTAAGAAAAAGGAGAAGAAATGGAAACACTGGTAGTTGGTGCAAGCCCAGTTCCGGAGCCTGGGGTTTGCTGTTGACTGTCAATATTGCACCTCTGATGGGGAGGGAAACGGCACCTCTTTGTCCCACAGCCACTTACCACAACAGTTTGGTGTTTCCCTGCTAATCCACAGGAAGCAGTGCCCTGGGTGGTGGTTCCCTCTTCCCTCAGCCCAGCACCATTCTGCTCTGGTCCTCCCAGTGACTGCCTGGCTTTCGTTTGCAGGTTCAGGCCACCGTGGTTGGCTTCCTGGCCTCCATCGCAGCCGTGGTGTTCGGATGGATCCCAGATGGGCACTTCAGCATTGACCACGCTGTCCTGCTGTGTGCCAGCAGCGTGGCTACTGCTTTCATTGCTTCCCTTGTTCTGGGTGAGAGACGGACCCTGCACACCCTCCCTATGCCTCTTTCTGAATGCTTGGGTTCCCCTTGGCTTCATCTTGTTCTCTCCCTCTTTTTGCCTTAGGCATGATTATGATTGGGGTCATCATCGGATCCAGGAAGATGGGGATCAACCCTGATAACGTCGCCACGCCAATTGCTGCCAGCCTGGGGGATCTCATCACCCTGGCTCTGCTTTCAGGGATCAGCTGGGGCTTGTACAAGGAGCTGGGTGAGGAGCAAGAGAAGGCCTCTGTCTCTCCCTGGTGTTTCTGTGTGCTGCTGCATCTCCCTCTCATTTCACCCTTTTCCTTTACCCTTTCTGTTCTTGGGGGGGCTTGGAAGCTACCTCAGTTGGTGAGACCTGGTCAGGACTGATAAGGAAGAGGAAACAGGTTGTCTTATTGCCTTTTAGCTGCAGACAGTCTTGGCAGTGCTCTGAATACTTCCTTCTCACCAGGTGAAGTTAAGGGAGAGGTTGTCCCCTTCCAAGCGCCAGGGGCTTGGCTGTGGCTAAAGCAGTGGGAGAAAGCAGCTTGGATTTTGTCTTCAGTGCTGTTGGCACCAGCGCGGACCCTCAGCGCAGAGCTGCAGGCTCTACCCTTCCTCCTCCCTACCCTCCACCTTCCTTCCCTGCCACTGGCCAAGGGATGTGACTCAGCCAGGTTCAGCCAAAGGTGAAGCAACACTGGGAGGTCTTGCCCAGGAGTGGGAGTGAGCGGTTGAAATGGAAGAGATCTGCTTGGAGCTGCTGCTCAAGCCCCTGGGAGTACACCAGGGGAGGGAAGTGCCGTGTCCTGCGGAGCCGAGGTCCACTTTGCCTGCCCTTACTGGAGTTCCTGACTCCAGGGCTGGCAGCAGCGTGTAGGCAGGTCTGGGGAGCTCAGCACCCCACCTCTCTGCAGCAGGAAGTGTCCTTGATGTGTTGCCTCTGTTTGTTTCCCCCTCAGAGAGCAAAGCCTACGTGAATCCTTTGGTATGCGCCTTCTTCATCGCCCTGCTGCCCATCTGGATCATCATTGCCAAGAAGAATGCAGCCACCCGGGAGGTGCTGTACTCCGGCTGGGAGCCCGTCATCATTGCAATGGCTATCAGCAGGTGGGGAGGCAAACCCAGCCAGGCAAGGCACCCCTTGCCCCTGCCCTTTCAGCTTCTTAGCCCTTGCTCCGGTCTGGAGCAAGAGGGATCAAACCTCTCCTGCTCCCACAGTCCCCACTGCCAGGAAACTGGAGGTCACGTTGTGTTTTCTAGGCAAAGACACGGGCTCCAGGGCCCGGGGCACAGGAGGGATTCCTGCAGGAATCCAGGGCCTTAGCAATGTCCCAGCTGCTGCACAGGGAGACCCTGGCACGGCCGAGGGGTGAGCACAGGCCCCATTTAGCAGTGCCCTGCACAAGAGCTCCCTCTGCCCTCTGATGGGCAGGATTGCCTTTGATTCCTGCACTGCAGTGAACTGTGCATCGGGGGATTGAGTCTCGGGTGGGTTTTGGCAGCAATGAGAGAAGATCCTGCTAAAACTGTCTTCTCTTACCAAATACTGACACTTACGGGCAGCAGCCGCAGGCCGCAGGGGCCACCGCCGCAGCCGTAGGTGCATGTTGATGGGGGTACGTGTCGCCCCTGGGTGCACACGCTGCAGCAGAGAGAGCCCTCTGTGCCTAGCAGGGGTGCTCCCGCTGAGCTTTCAGCTCTGACCTTCAACCTTCCCCCCGCAGCGTTGGGGGTTTAATTTTGGACAGGACGGTCTCGGATCCAAACTTCGCTGGGATGGCGGTTTTCACACCCGTTATCAACGGTGAGTGCCTCCCGCTCGCGCGCTGCCGTGCCTGGAAAGCGCTGGGGTTGTCCCGTGTTCCCCACGTCAGGCAGGTCGAGGAGGCTCTTGCCGCGCGGTGGTGGTTGGAGTGGAGCTTTGCAGCAGCCTGGCTCCCCCCGGTGCCAGCCTGTCCCCAGGGAGGCTGTTGTCCCGGGGGCCCAGCACACTCTGAGTCACTTCCTGACTCCTCCTGGCTGCTGAAGACCCCATCTCCCACGTTATGTGCCTTGTGGCTCCTGATGACATAAAGATTTGCAACTCAGAGCCAGGAAAGGTACAAACTTGTGACCTCCCTTCTGCGTAATGAACCAGACAAACTTTTATTTCATTACTTACTGCAAGAAATGGGGTTAATTCTGAGCTAGAGCATCTTGTGCAAGTGGCTTCCACAGCTCCAATCAAACCCTGGTAACTTTAAACTTCCTGTGTCTGTTTTGGTGCCTGACTCATCATTTGGTCTCACCTCTTTCCTTCCAATCAAAGCTGCAGTGATGGAATTGCATCTGTGTTACTAAGGGGCCTAAGGGGAAGCTGTAGAACAGTGTGCTTTGTCCCGGCTCTTTACATCCTGCAGAAGTGGAATTCAGTCCAAAATAGACGGGCCTGCATGATTCCAGCCCCTGGCAATCCCAGGCTGTTCAGAAGAGCTCTTTATAGCAGGGGGACGTCTTCTTACTGCTCTCTCCTGTCCTGCAGGTGTCGGTGGCAACCTGGTGGCAGTGCAGGCGAGTCGCATCTCTACTTACCTGCACATGAGTGGGATGCCTGGAGAGAGCCCTGACACGGCCCCTCGCAAGTGCCCCAGCCCCTGCAGCACGTTCTTCAGCTCAGGTACTCAGCTTGGGCCTCGAAATAGCTTCACTTCGGGCTGATCTTTGTGAGGGTGGCTGGAGCAGCGCCAGAGGAAATGGGGGCTGAAGCCTGCTCGGAGGCAGTTGTGAGCTCAGGGACGTGGCCTCTAGAGACAGTGAGACCTTTAGCAGAGCCCTTGTGTGAGGGGACAGAGCTCTGCTGGGTGTCCCCTGCCCTGGCTGCCACAGTACTGCAAGTTCTCCACCCTCTAAATCCTTTCCAGATGTGTCCAGGATACCGAAACCTGCCTTGAGGTTGCTGGGTTGTGGAGCTGCAGCTCCAGGAAGCTTCTCGCTGATGAAGGCTTTGAGCAGCTCTGTTGTGTGTGGCAGCTGTGGCAGAGCACAGCCCGGCCCCACGTTCCAGCACAGTGTGGGCAGAGGTGGTTACGCTCCAGACTTCCTCGAGAGCCTCGGTAGCCTGGCTCCTGGCCTGCGGGGCAGGGCTGGTCCTGGGGAGCACGGGGGGGCCGGAGGTGCAGCGTGGTGTGAGCGGTCAGAAAGCACATCCCCAGCCCAGGCGCAGGCAGAGCTCCAAGGAAATTCAGTGCTCCCAGTCAAATCCTGGCACCTCCATAACGAGCACGGTCAGAGTGGGACACGAGGCCTTTTGGGAGCTGAGGTCAGAGCAGCTTCTGCTCTGGGGACAGATTTAAGGTCTCCTGCTGAGCTCGGTGCAGAGTCCTCGGGTGTCCTGGCAGTTGGGTCATCAACTTCCAGCGTAAGTCTGCAGCGCAGGGCTGAGGGTGCTGCTCCCTGCTTTGGATCTGCCTGGAGCTGAGCTGCCTCGTCCCCTGGAGCCCGCGTAGGCTGCAGAGCTGTGTGTGCTCAAGCCTGTCTTAGGCCTGAACTCCACCTTTGTGTGCTTGCAGATGTGAACTCTCGCTCTGCTCGTGTGCTCTTCCTTCTGGTGGTGCCTGGACACTTGGTTTTCCTTTACACCATCAGCTCCATGCAAGGAGGACACACTACGCTCACCCTCATCTTCATCGTCTTCTACATGACGGCTGCACTTCTCCAGGTAAGCTGGAGCCCCTGAGCCTGGAGTGCGGGGGCACTGCCATGTCCGTGAGTTGTAGCTGCGCTCCTGAAGGCACAGCCATAAACCCTGTCCCTGGGTAAGTGATCTGTGTGCCAGGGAGGGCTCTGCCAAGTAGATTCAATTTGTCAAGTGAGCTGGTATCAAACTGAATAAATCCTTCTTTGTCGGTACCTGCACACACAGTTTTTCCTTCCTGCCGTTCTCGGCAAGTTTTGAATCTCTCTTTTGTCTCCTTTAAGTCCTTCTGACAGCAGAAGTGTTTAACACACCAGGGGGAATCTATCCTATGTGGTGCTTCAGCCAGTTTACAACAGCTGGTGAAGAAAACAGGCTGTGGAATGAGCAGGGACCCCTGTGCCTTGTGTGGCTTGTCCTGCCCTGCAGGGGAGAGACCTGCCCCACGCACAGTGCAGGAATCCAGCAGCCTCTTGCAGGACCTGGCTGCCTGTGCTGGAGGGCAGGAAAGGTGCCCTGGCTGGGGAGCTTCCTGCCCATGGGAGCTGTGCCCAGCGTGAGGGAGTGGCTCAGAGCACCCAGGAGGGGCAGGAGCAGAGCGGGCAGCCGGGAGGCCACGTTCAGGGTGGGATCTCCTGCCGGGTGCTCGGGCACACCGGGTGCTGGTGTGCCACAAAGGTGGCTCCTGAGCGGGACCCTCCCAGCCCCGGAGCCCTCAGCAATAGATCTTTGTCCCACACCTAAGACTTGAGAGGCTCCACTGCAGGTTCCTTCTGTCTTTAGGCACCAGTACAAGCCTCTCATTGCACTGATGGGGGGGAACATCCCTCCCGGGTGGTTTCAGCTGCTGGGCAGTTGCTCTTTTATTTCTGGGTTAAATATTTCCCGTGTGCTTCCGAGTCCCCTCTTTGCCCAAATCTCTTTAAGCTCATTCTGGTTAGAGCTGAAAACCCAGATGCACAATTTAGACTTTCTAGTGTTTAAGTTCCCGTGTTCTCCCTTTTAAGCCTGAATTTGATGGTGGTGTGAAGCTAAAGAGGGATAGGGCAGAGGCTGGGAAGGACACAGGAGCAGCTCTGCTCTGGAGCCAGGCTGAGAGAGCTGGGCTGGGGCAGCTGGAGAAGAGAAGGCTCCTGAAGGGCACACCTTAGAGCAGCTCCAGTGCCTAAAGGGGCTCCAGGAAACCTGGAGAGGGGCTTTGGACAAGGGGTGTAGGGACAGGACAAGGGGAATGGCTTGAACCTGCCAGAGGGGAGACTGAGATGGGATCTTAGGCAGGACCCAGCAAGGTGGTTCTGAGCTCCCACCACCTCTGATCCCTTGGGATGAGGTTGTGTGTGTCTGAGCTGCCCCCATGAAGCCTGGGGTCGCAGAGGTCTGGACCTGTGGCTGACGTGGCTCTTTTCTTCCTGCCCCCCAGGTTCTTATTCTCCTGTACATTGCTGACTGGATGGTGCACTGGATGTGGGGCAGGGACCTCGATCCTGACAACTTCTCCATCCCATACTTGACAGCGCTGGGGGACCTCATTGGAACAGGGCTCCTGGCTCTCAGCTTTCACGTCCTCTGGCTCATTGGTGACCGGGACTCCGATGTGGGAGACTAGTTCCCCCCTTCCCCAGCTCTCCTCCTCCTCTCCTTTTGTTGTCGTCGTTCCTTTTCCTGCCCCTTTGCTCTTCTTTGCTTCCTCCCCCCAACCCTTGTCTCTCTTGAGACTTCATCTTTGATACTGGATTCTCATTATTTTCAATGGGAATTTTATGTGGTTTATATTTCAAGCCAAGTTTGTACAGAAAATAAATCTAGTTTTAGGAAGGACAAAAAACCCAAGTGTAACGAGACAATCACCAAGTGCAATTTCATCTTAGTTATGTCTGAACCAAGGTTACAGGGAAGCTCCTGGTCAGTTGGGTCACGCAGGGAGCCCCCCCTGTCCTCGTCCCTGTCCCTGGAGGTGAGAAGCTGCTGCTTTCGCTTCATAAGCGTGTTAAATCCTGGAGGGAAAGGATTGATTTTACTCAAGGCACCTTCTAGCGAAGTGCAAGCTCCTGGCTGAGGGCGCTGGGCATCAGCTGCCACCCCTGCCCTGTCACCCTCCTCCCTTGTGGTCACCCTCAAATGCCCCTCCTGTGCCTGGCATCCGAAGCACGTGAGTCTCTGGCAGAGGGAATCACGAGGATGATGAGGAAGGGTCCTCTGTGCCGGAACCCCCATCCCTGTGTGCCCACAGCGGGTCTGGGCTTGAGCACTGCAGCGCCTCCAGCTCTGGTCTCTGCCGGCAGATTCAGGCTGCAGACTCCGCTGGGAGCTGGCTCCAGCTCCCGCTGCACTTGGTCTGCAGAGGCTGAGGGCTCTCCCCATCCATCCTGCCCCTGCCCCGGAGCAGCTGTGGGTTGTGTGTCCCAGCTTCCCGTCGTGCTCCTGGGGGCACAGCGCTGCTCTCATGGCAGCCTGTTCCGTGCAGTTGACTCTCCTGGAGGGGTGGATGCAAAAATAGGTCCTGTTTTGTGTATTAAGACTTTCTTTCAGTTGCTGAATGCTGCTGAGGGGCCACTGGAGCTGGGGAGAAGCCACCCGATACCTCTGCTGGAGATCCATGGGATTCCTCTGTGGTGGAGAACAGGTCAGCAGGCACAGCGAGGCTCCCCAGCCCCGGTTCTTAGTGCAGCTCTCTCTGTGTGGGACTGTCCAGTGCAGGGTTCCCTGCTCCGTTCCTTTCCCCTCTGCTCTTTGTGTCACTTAGAGGTGGCTGAGGCTCCTCTTCCTGTTGGAAGGACCCTGGTGCAGGAGCAAACCTGCTCTGTGTGACTGAGGGCTGTGTGAGTGATCTCCATGAACACTCAGTGCGTTGTAGTTTGCCCATTTGGGTATAAATCAATGCAACAAACTGAGCCCAGGTTCGTGTGAGGGGGTTTTATCGGCTGGAAACTTCACCAGGTTGAAGTCACTTGAATGTGGATAAAGCTCTTCACATCTGTCAGGGATGGACAAAACACAGGATGTAAGAACAGCTCCTGCACCCTTAGTGTTCAGGTCAAGACCAGAGTTAGTCTGGGGTCAGGCGCTGGTTTAGCTGGAGCTGAGGAACAATTCCTTGCCCAGAGGGTGCTCAGGCATTGGAACAGGCTGCCCAGGGCAGGGCTGGAGTCACCGTCCCTGCAAGTGTTCACAGCCCGTGTAGACAAGGCCTCAGTGCCAGGGGTGAGTGGTGGCCTTGGCAGGGCTGGGAATGGTTGGACTGGATGAGCTTGAAAGGGCTTTTCCAGCCTGGCTGCTTCTGTGATTGTCCCAGCCCGGGGCTGTGGCTGCAGGGCTCGGCCTTGCTCCAGAGTTGAGCACGTTGGAAAGGAAGGTCAGGATTAGGGAGTGGGAAACCAGTCCTGGGAAGCCACGGGAGCAGATGTGTCCAAACCAACCACAACGGGGCTCGTGCCTGCTCCCCTCTGGAGCTGCACACGAATCCTTTCCTGCTTCAGCTGGGCACGACCGAGCGCTGCTGCTGCTGCTGGTGGTAGTGGTCAGGAGGGTCCCAGAGGTGGGATCCTCGGCAGAGCAGGTACCAGG
>NW_009923537.1:17659-18612 GCF_000696875.1 Nestor notabilis
CAGGTCACAGGTTCTGGGGATGCCTTTCCCCTTTCTCCCTTCCTCATGTACCATCAGGTTTGCTCTCCCCTTCCTCCCCCTTGCAGCGTGTCGTGGCCATAGCTCTGACCCTCGTGCTCTGCTGACCTGACTTCTCACAGCTCTCCTTTGGCCAAAGCTCTGTTCCAAACAGAAACCAAACCCACCAAACCCACCCTTCCCCCTGGTGTGTCCCCTGCTCCCCCACGTTCTCTGCCTAATGGTGAGGAACAGAGATTTCCTTCCCTGAACACCTTCCTGTGTATATAGATGAGAAACTCTCCTGGTCTTTTAGGTGTCACTATTTAGCTCCCCAAGCAAAGCACCCACCACTTGTGGTCTCCTGCAGAGAGGTGGCTGAAAGCGTTGCTGGTGAGGTCCAGGGTGTGTGTGGGGGGGAACAGGTCAGGGGAGAATGTGATTTAAGGCTGCAGATGGATGGTCAAAGCCCTTTCCCCCTCCCCAGTTGCACTCGTGCATGTCTGCCCCCAGCCCTGCGCTGGAATTCCTGGTTTACTCTTTCTATTCAAGAAGAAAAGACTCTTTAATTATTTATAGCTCCTCTACCAGATGTCAACTTCACTGATAAATTATATTTGGTTAAATAAAGATGACATTTATTTATGTGGACTCTGGTGTCTTCCCTTCACCCTCCTTCCCTTGGTTAAAGGTCTCTCTTCTACCGGGTGACGTGAGGTGTCCCTGTTCCGTTGGAACGGGCTGACCTCAAGGTCCTTCCCAACCCAAACCCTTCTGTGTTCCGCATCTTCCCTTTGCTTACCCTGGGGCTCTTTGGACGAGCACTGGAGTGAGCGTTACCCGAGGAGCTGCTGTGCAGGAGCTGGGATGTGTGTGAGTGAGGGTCACCCTTCCTTGGGCCCAGGGAGCTGCGGGGGGTGTGAGGGATGGGAATGCTGCTGCAGCCCTCCAGGGAC
>NW_009923538.1:0-1767 GCF_000696875.1 Nestor notabilis
GCAGGAGGGTGGTGGTGGAGGGATTGGTGCCCTGATGCCACGGTGACGGGCGCTGGCGTTGCCTGTAGGTGATCCGGAGCCCCGCATCGAGTGGTCAAAGCTGCGGGCGCCGCTGCCGTGGCAGCACCGGGGGGGGAACGGCACATTGGTGATCCCCCGCGCCGCGCAGCAGGACTCGGGACAGTACATCTGCAATGCCAGCAGTGCCGCCGGCGCCACCGAGGCCTTCGTCACCCTCGATGTGGAGAGTAAGGGGGTGCCGGGGGGTCGGGGTGCTCCTGGGTCCCTCCAGCCATCTCCATTGTCTCCTTTGCCCCCCATTGTTGCAATCACCCATCTGCGGCTCCTCTCCCTCCTTCCTTGGCATGTGGCCATCTCCATCACATCCGTTCCCATCTAGCCCTTCCTTGTGCACCCATCCTGGCTCCATCCCGGCATTTATTCTCCTCTTCATCTCCTCTCTGTCATCCAGCCTTTCCCATGGATGTGTCCATCTGCTGTTCCCATCCCTGAGCACACCCATCTCTACTTCTGCTCTCTCCTTTTCCATGGATATGTCCGTCACTCATCCCTTGCAGCTCACACCCATCTCACCATCTCCTCCCAAACTCATCCATCCCTTCCTCATGGATTCATCCATCTCTCGTCCACCCCAGCACACACCCATCTCTCCAACTCCTCTCACACCCCTGCATCCGTCCCTTCCTTGTGCATCCATCCATCTCATTCATCCCGGTACACACCCACCTCTCCATCTCCTCTCAAACTCATCCATCCAGCCCTTCCTTGTGGATTCATCCCTCTCTCATCCATCCCAGCATGAGCCCATCTCTTCTTCTTTCACACCCCTCCAACCATCTCTTCCTTGTGGATTCGTCCGTCATCCAACCATCCCAGCTCACATCCATCTCTCCACCTCCTCTCAAACTACTCAATCCATCATTTCCTTGTGGATTCATCCGTCTCTCATCCATCCCAGCACATGCTCACCTCTTTATCTCCTAACTCATCCATCCATCCCTTCCTCATGTGCCCATCCCAGCACATGCCCATCTCTCCATTTCCTTTCAAACTCCTTCATCCACCCCTTCCTGATGGATTCATCCATCAACCATCCCAGCTCACACCCTTCTCTCCAGCTCTTCTCACACCCCTGCATCCATCCCTTCCTTCTGCATTCATCCATCTCATTCATCCCAGCACATGCCCATCTCTCCATCTCCTCTCAAACTCATCCATCCACCCAACTCTTCCTTGTGGATTCACCCATCAGTCAACCATCCCACTTCACATCCATCTCTCCATATCCTCTTACACCCCTCCATCCATTCTTTTCCTCATGGATACATCCAACTATCTCTTATCCATCCCAGCACATGCCCATCTTTCCATCTCCTTTCAAGGTTCTCCATCCCTCTCATCCATCTCTTGTCCATTTCAACACACTCCCACCTCCATCTCCACCACCCCCTCCCCCCAATGCCTTCCTTGCCCCATCCCTTACCCCCTCCTGGCTGCTCATGGTACCGGGGTGCTCGTGGTGCCAGGTGCTCACGGTACTGGGGTGCTCATGGTACTAGATACACATGGTTTTGGGGTGCTCACCTTACCATCCATCCCCGCAGCACCACCATACGCCACCAGCCTGCCGGAGGACACCACAGTGCGTGCTGGTGACGCGCTGCAGGTGCAGTGCCTGGCCCATGGCACCCCACCACTGCTCTACACATGGGACAAGCTCAACGGCAGCCTCTCGGCACGCACCAG
>NW_009923539.1:0-48495 GCF_000696875.1 Nestor notabilis
ACCTGCCCGGCTGCTCCGTCCCCGCTCCACCGGCACCGCCCGGGCGCTGGGAGCCGCGAGTCCGCCTGGGCAGACCTTAGGGCACCGGGAGCCGGCAAATCCCGGGGTTTATAGCCAGGGGGTTTCCTCCACCAGGCTGCTCGGACACAGAGGCCATCGCTTGGACGCTGTGAGCATCCCTCTCCTCACCGGTGACTTTAGCACGTTGAGCCTAGGAAAAGAAGTGTATTTTTCACAGACTCAGGGACTGGTTTGTGTAATCAGAGACTTTAAAGCTCATCCAGTTCCAACCCCCTGCCACGGGCAGGGACACCTTCCACTAGAGCAGGTTGCTCCAAGCCTCCCATCCAACACGGGATGTAAAATCTGCTGGAAGTCAGTGCTTTTCACTGTAGCAAACCCGTTGGAGAGGGGAGTGTGAATCCAAGTAAGGCCATCTGAGAAAAACCTGACCTGGTTGTTAAGTGAAGTAAAGTAGAGAATTAAAAACCACAAACCAGCTGGATCATATGTTACCATACAACCAGGCGAATGGGGACATGGAGCCTGTCTGCACTTCTCACACTATTCATATCCCATGAAAGGTGGTGAAATGGAAAATGTGGTACTTCACCATCACGGCAGCAAGCAGGGAGGGTTCTGACACATCCTTCAGCTGTTGATTTATTGCTTGGCATGTTGTAAAACTCCATCAGCCCCTGACAAGTGATGGTTTTTGCAGCTTCTAGGGTTGGCTCTCCCAGGTTGAGCAGCCGGGAGGCTCCTTGGTGTCATCCAGAGAGGACTCTGACCTGCAGCATCGTGTTCCTCACACCCGCTAAACCCACATAGGGGAGAGGGCAGCAAGGAGGAGGCCCCACCGGAGCTGGTAGGTGCCCCACGTGGTGCAGGTGAGCCTTTGGGAAGGGCAGCAAGGACATTGCACTCACTGGAAGCAGCATTGGTCCAGCATGGAACGCTGAAAAGGAGCACTTCCACTGAGTTTTGTGCAGTAGCGGCGGGTGCTGGTGGTGTGACACGGGCAGGAGGAGCATTCCCACATTTCCACCGCTGCTGCCATTTAGTTCACAAGAGTATTTGGGCTCCCTTCAGAGGCTCATCTGCTGCTGGATTTCAGGGACACCCTTTCAGTCTGTCACATCATGACCCATGTAAACAGCCAAAGGGCTCTCTGCAGCCCATCCTGCTGCTATCATGCTTCCCCCTCAGCTGCCCTGCAGCTGCCCCACGTGGCATCCAGGGGACAGAAATGCTTCTGTGTGTTTATTGCTCCAATCCCTTGCTGGATTACTGTAGCTGTTGAATATATTCATTGAGCTGAATGAATCCCCACCTGGCAGTATCCGTACCGCAGCGTTTGCAGCTTCGGCTTCATTTATGGAGAGGGAAGGGAATATAAAATTCTAAAGGGAAATAATACAGAAGCGTGCAGAGGCTTCAGCAGTATCTGCAAGCTGTGAGCTATGCGAGGGTACAGCTAGAGAGAGTGCTGGGAGGTTTCTGTAAGTCAGATGGGAAGATTTAAAGCCCTGGGTTAAGATGACATTTTGAAAATAACTGGGTGATGGAGTCTAGGCCAAAAGTTATCTGGGAGTCTTAATCTGGCTGACATTAAAGGCAGTTTGGGCTCTAAGTGTGCTCTAGAAAGAGTTTTGGGAATCAAAGTCATACCAGTTTTATTCTTTTCAGCCACAAACTTCTGACATTTATAGTAAAATATTTATTAGGGAAATGGAATTTGTCAAAGGACGGCACTGATGCATCGTCAGGCTTGGAAAATGGGCTGTTACAGCTGAGTGGAGTTTGTGGCTGGTCCCTTTGGAAGATGGGAGTTGCCGTTTTTCTTTTATTATGAGGGAGGTACCACTGCGCATCAGTGAGAAACCTCGTTAGAGCGGTGCTGAGGGCTACACCAAGGGGGTGGTTTGAGCAGCGCAGTAGATGGCATCCACTGACCCAAGAGAACTTGCAGATAATTCATTTTCCTCCTCGGTGCCCATCCAGTGCTGTTGGGTGACATCCGCAGGGAGCAGAGGCTCAGGTTTGCCAGGGCAGGACCTTGCTCACCCCCAAAGCCCTACCAATGGGCAACCCCATGGCCCTGGCTGCTTCTCAGGAGACATTAAATGCTTGGTTACAATAGACATCCGTTTTCTCCTTCTGGGAATATCTCTGCTTGCTCAGAGAGGTGTGTTTGGTAGAGGTGGCCTAAGTGTGGGATTGCAGAGGAGTCCTGGATGGGCATCTGTGTCCCCCAATCTTCTCCAGCCTACAGGACAGTAGGGATAGAAGAGCTGTGAGCAGGGTAGGCAGAAACCTCAGCATTTGCAGCAGTCAGCTGGGTGTAGATAGGAGTGATCCTGTATGCATTTGGTTATCGAAAATCCAGCAACAGAGGTCGACGCCATAATGCCAAGCCTAGGTGAGACATTCCAACCATTGCTTAAACACATGAGACGGGAAGGTTTCAAGTCCTCCCATTGTCAGGACAAAGTCACTGCCTGGGTGCCATGTCCCAGACAAAAGGTGAGCTGCCTGGAAGGATTAGCCCTTCAGGGACTGAGAGACAGAAAAAGTTTGAACTATTTGGGAAGTACTTAACTGAGGTGATGCTCAAGTTGGACACCACAAACTGCACTGGAGCAGATGAGAGGTGCCAATGGGGATCCCATGGCAGGTGCTGGCACAAGGCAGATGGGAAATCCTGGAGCATCCTCCATTGGAAGGATGGACCATGAACATCCTGCTCGTCTCCAACCCCTTCCCAGGACTGTGACAGAGTCTGGATGAAGCTGTGGTGGGACTGGCAGCTGCTCTGCCTTCTCCTGCCACTGTGCTGCTTATGTGAGTGAGGGTGGATGCCATCACTTTCTACAGGAACAGAAACCTTTGTCTGTGGCATTGCCGAAATACCTGAGCCAGGCTGGGTCTCTGCTTTCTTTTCTCACAATCCCCAACTTCCCTCGTGTCTGATTTCCCCTGGTTCCTGCTGCTGTGGTGGCCAACCAGTCGTGGTTCTTGGGAGGATGCTCAGAGCTGCGCTGACTTTGTATTCAACAGAAAATGGTCCTCTCCTGGATGCTGCTTGGAGACCCTGGAAGATGCAGATGGTCATAAGCAACACAGCAAACCCAAGCTAGGAAACTGGGTGATTTGGAAAGTTGTGTTAAGTCTTTCTGAAGCTGGAGGTGATGCTTGAAAAGCAGCACATCTTTCCTGAAACACAGAAAAGGTGACTACGGGCAAACTGGGACAAAGCTGCCCTTTTCTGTACAAAGTACAGGTAAAGATGTATTCCGTACTATGTACAAGATAAAGAGGCATGAAGAGGAAAGCAACATCAGCATCATGTGTGTCAACTGGTTTGCAGTTCTTACAGTAAAATATCTTCGAGACCACATGGAGAATGAAAATATCAGGTCATTGTATAGGTGGCAGGAGAGGTACTGCTGGGTGCTGCAGGAATGAGTACATGGTGATATAAAAGTATGTTGTGAATAGGAGAGAAGTATTGGTAGAAACCAGGTACATCAGCCAGGCCAAGTTTTACCTGGTAATGGGTGCTGGCCTGGAAACTCAGTGAGACCAAGACTATTCCCTGCCTGTTCCTGCAGCCTTCCCGAGGATGTGGCTGTGGTTGGTGCTGGGCTGTGCTCCCCTGACCGGGTCACGCTGCCTCTGCCTGGGCTCAGGCTACTCCATGTCCTGTGAGGTTTCTCCTACCCTGTCTGCTGGGACATTCACTGTTAAATCCTGGAATTGGCAATTAGTCTTGCTAAAATCTGGGTAGTAGAAAGTTCAATATCTTCAATGATGTGAAAATGTGTATTATGTATTTCAATATTCCTGACTACTGAACCCAATAAGCTACACAAAGCAAAGCCCTTTCCTACATGAAGATGGAACAAAACTTCTGTGGCTGTTCAGCATCAGACCTGCAGAGCTTTTGTATGAAGACCACTGGCATCCCAAGAGCTGTGCCCCAAACTGCTCAAGCAAAGCTGGATGGAGCTGCCATTGTGCTTGGTAACTGGGCTTAATGACAGCCACAAATGGCACTTAGGTTATTAAGACGTTTGCCTGACATGTGGATGATACAGCCCTTCTCCACTTTATTTATGCCATTGTTTCGGAGGCTCTGTAGTGAAGCTGGTTTCCAAGCACGTCTTCTGTCTAACAAGGCATCTGCTTCATGCTAGGAATCGTGTTTAATCACACCAAAGGGACAGAGGTCTCGGTGGCTGTGGCCACCACTGCAACCTCCCCAGCACGCTGCTTTGCAGCCTTCAGCACTCGGAGATGCCAGCAGTGCTCAGGGGATTTCTTGCTTCCCCTCATTTATCACACTGAAAGTGCTCATAAAAGCGCTCCAGCTGCCAGTGCTGGTGAAAAGAGCTGCAGCCGGCAGGGATGAGCTGTGCTGGGCTGCCCTGCCTCATGGCACACGTACCTGCAGCTCGCCTCTCCCCACTGCTGACACGGGGGAGGTGGAAGAGTTTTAATTAGCTCTTGATGCTATTTTTTGCCTCCCAGCATGCTTAATTTAGCTCAGGCTGTCATACACTGAGGGGTGAGGGGAAATAAGGAAATGGGGGTGGTGGCCACGCTCTGTGGAGCAGCCTCATCGCCAGGAACCTGGGCTAGGAATGGGGCTTTTCTTAGACCTTCTGTAGCAGTAGGAGTTTATAGCCCAGAGAAATTGCATGCGCTGGCGTTCAAAACACACGGCTCCTGCAGGGCTTGCACTGCCTTTGTGGGTTGTGTTCATACCCGCTTCCTTTTCAAACAATATAAATGTCTTAAGGAAAAGGTGCCTGAGACCTTCAACCATGCTGTGACCTGCCTTGCTGCTGGAAGGACACACAGACCCTGAAAAGCTGCTGTGGTGCAAGGAAGAGGCTCGTTCTCCTCTTGTTAATATACAAGACCATTGCAGGACTTTGTGCCATCTTAAATGACATGTGGAAGTGAACAAGAACCAACTGTTAAAGATTTAATATTCCACTAGAGCAGCCCAGTCTTGGTCCTGTGTGAAGCAGATGCCTGCAGCTGAGGGTTCCATTGCCTTCACTCCTTGCTGCTGGGTTTGCTCAGGCTCCCTCTGCGCCAGCCAAGGTGAGCAGAGGGAAGCACTATGTCAAAGCCAGAAGAGGGTCACTGGATCGTTGGGTTACTGGAGTTTATATATTTAGGATATAAAATACAGCTTGTAATGTACAGCACGCACAGGTTACTGGGCAAGTACTGCTCTCCATGGCACACAGCAGTGAGATTGCAGCTGCTTTTATAGCCAAGTCCCCAGCTGGTTTGCTTTGCAGCACTAGATATCCCCCTTTTATTCTGCTTTTATAGCTCTTTGTAGGGTATTGAAATCAGCAGTTTGACTCATGTCCCCGACTGCGAGCACTCTGACACACTGCAAGTAGGGGAATATTGTATG
Organism: Nestor notabilis; assembly: GCF_000696875.1. Lineage (NCBI taxonomy): Eukaryota > Metazoa > Chordata > Aves > Psittaciformes > Psittacidae > Nestor > Nestor notabilis. Next base: position 5,441 of record NW_009923539.1, read on the forward strand.
TCAGCTTTGATATGCAGAAGGTGAGAGGGCGTTGGGAAGAGCTCTGCAAAGGAAAGGGCTCAGCTATTGTTGGTGATGTGAACCTTGAATGTAGATATACATAGTTCAGACCTGGAGTACTGGACTTGGGTGCATGGGCAGTGTGGCAAGCTCAGAGCTTTAGCTCCTATTTCCCTCTTGAGAAATGCACTTTGTGTAACGCTTGTTTTACAAAACCACAGGGTGGGAGCTGTGGATGCAGAGACCTGACTGCCATCCCCCTGTCCCCGTGTCCCTGCATTGTGCAGCCCTCCTCTGAGGCAATTGGAGAAGGAGGGCCAAGGCTGTGCCCTCTCTGATGGTCCAGGAGCTCTCCTCTGCCCACTGCCAAAGCCACCCTGCTCCCAGCTCCTCCCAGAGCCATCCAGCAGCCGAAGCATCCATCAAGGACCCTCCAGAACCCGAGTTTCCCACCTTCACAGCCAACGTTGCGGGTTTTCCGCTTGCCAAAGCATTGCTTCAGCTGGGGTTAAACCAGGTAAGAGCATTCAACACCAAGGAGAAAGGAGACACGCGCGTGGGATGTGCTCCATGAAAGGTTTGGGAGGGGATATTTGTGGATCCAGAAAGCCCGTGTGAATGAGCACTGGCTGTACACACACGGGCTCTGCCAGCAGCCTGTGAGCCGGGACCAGGGGGCTGTTCAGTCGATTTTATTTGCTGAATGTTACTGGCATCTTTCAAAGCCATTAGTGTGAACGAGCTGGAGCAGAGCCATCGCCTCGGCACCGGCACAGCAGAGATGGCCTATTTGGGAAAGTGTCTGGTTCCAGGGCTGCGGTGGGGAAATAAACCTCAATTGCTGCTCCTTTGACCTTGGGAATATCATTTGACCTCCTTGCATTTGATGCTGGAGCTGAAGGAGGGCTCAGTTAATCAGTAACAACCTTCTTTGCAAACCAGATCTAGGCTAAAAGGGCAGGTTTTGAGCAGTCCCCAGCAAAAAGGCTGGTGTGTGGTTAAAGGAGAAGGGAGAGCAGCTGAGGGTCAGCCTTGAGGGCTCACTCAGCAGGCTGTGGGATCAGCAGAAAAACATGGTACTTTCTATACAGCATTTCCTTCCCCCTTGCACTGCCATGAAAGGATTTCTGATCACGCATAAAAAGATAAGTTGAACAGAAAGTGGAGTATGGGAAGTGCAAGGGAAAACGTGAGTTTCTCAGAAAAATTGTGGAAGTCAAGTGTAAGAGAAAAATGCCAAGTAATCCCACTCATGAAATCAGTGGTGAGCATTGCAGCGGGCAGCTGCCACACAGTTTCATCCAGTTAATTTTCAGGTGTTCCTTATGCCTGATGACAAGCAAAAAGTTAATAGGTTTATCATTGCTGTGGCTCAATCTAAGTGTAAGTAACTCACAACCAGCCTTCTGGGGTTTTGTTTTAAACCCTCTCTGGAGAGCTGTGAGCCCCGTGTGCTCAATTGAGCCAGTGCTGCTGTTTCTACCCAGCTGTAATGGCAATGCTGTGTGTGAGGCTGGCTGTGCAGCACTGCTTTTAGCAGCAAGGGAAAGCTTTCAAGTCCAGTATTGATCCTTTTGAAGTTTATGGCTCATAGTCACAGTTACTAGTGCTATTCAAACACCCATGAGATGGACTGTTTCACTTCTTAATATCAGGCTGAACCTCTTCCACATCAAAAAGATTTATTTCTGTACTTAATTTTACCAATACATAATTTCTCTCTCAGAAATCGAGCTGACATTTCTATATGACACTAATGCAGCTCTATAAAGTTGCCTTATATATTTCTGTCTTCCTATGTGCCACGTGAGGTGGCGGGGTGCCAGCTGCCCAGGACAGTGCTCCTGGGAATGCTATGGACCAGCTCCAACCCACATCCCCTTCAACCACTTCCCTCTGAGTGTACCAGCACAGGAGATACTGCTTTTCTCTGCAGCCATCCCTGCTCTCTTTCAGCTGTCTTATAGAAGCAGAACAGTCTTGTGCTTCTCTCCTGCCTGCAGCACACCTTTTCCAAGCTTCAGAAGGAACTGTTGCTTCCCATGCAGTAATTCCAGAAACCTTTCCCAATCACCAAGTTTTCCAGGTCAGGCTTGTGGAACTGCTTCTCCTGCGTCTCCAGATGGAGCAGCATCATGTTCTCCTCTTCCTCTCCTCTGGTGAGCTGCATACACCTGGCTGTGGCTAAAGCCATCTCACCACATGCTTCTCACATTGGTGAAACCCTCTCTGCAAACCAACAGAGCATCAGTTCAGGTCAGGATTCAGGCTGCATCTTGCACATGCTCTTTTAGGACCAAAGTATTTTCACCCTTTGGGTGCTCCATAAGCAAGATGTCCTTTCATGACTACCTTTCTATTCCACTGGGGTTATTAATGACCAAATTAGGCTTTTCTGGATTTGCCCAAGAAGGAGCCAGAGTGATGCTGCGCTGTCTGAAGGAGTGTGATGATGTGGCAGTGGCCTCAGCCAGCCCCCAGCATGGTGCTGCCTGCCTGAGCACTACCAGCTCTGGAAAGTTTAGCTCTGAAAGAGCCACTCTCCTTGACCTATTTATTTGTGCCTGTATTTGTGGCCTGTGTTGTGTCCTGAGGAAGAGATCGTGCTGCTTGAAGGCCCTTTATTTTTAGCCAGCCCAGTTTCTTGTTGCAGCTTAATGGGAGCTGGTCCTTTCTGCTCAGCTCCATCACAGCTCATGCCCTCCTGCATTTGCCAGCTCTTAGCCAGGTCCCTGATGCTTTTTGTATATTGATCACTCACTCAGTGGGTTTCCTACCCTCGCTTTCACCGGGCTTCATTCCCTCACCTTTAGCTTCTGCTCGGTCTCTCACACTGCTCCAGGTCTATGGCTTAAGTTGATCACTCACTCAGTGGGCTTCCTACCCCCGCTTCCACAAGGCTTCATTCCCTCACCTTTAGCTTCTGTTCAGTCTCTCACACTGCTCCAGGTCTATGGCTTAACCTCTGATTTCCCTCTGCCCTTGGCTTGCAGCAGGGACCGGGCTTTCACAACCAGAGGTTGCCAGGCTTGTCCTGGATAGCAGCACCCTTCCACAAACAAAACCTCCCCTCCCATCTGCTCCACTAACCCTGGCTAGTGCTTTCCCTCCTCACAAATGTCAGGAAATTGGAGATGATGTTCTAGCCACGTAAAATCAGTCGCTGCCTCTTTGGCCTGGCTTGGCCCTGCTTTTTCTACCTTTACCTAGGGCAGGAGGGACTGTTGTTTTCTGCTGAATGTGGAGTAATGGTTTATTGATACAACCCATCCTGTCCACACCAGTGATATATCTATTTCTCTCAGCCCATCCACATAGCCCAGAGTGGTGGTTCGTGCTCAGAGTTAGGTCACAGAGCAGTGGGCTCAGAAATCCAGACCAGGATAATATTTCTCTTCTGTGACTGTGGAGCAATAGGTAAGGACTCCAACTCGCTCCTGGATCTGGGTGAACTGCCTTAGGAACACCACCAATATTTGTTTCATTTTCTGAACGGGTCAGTCCTGCATGGGCTGTGTGCAGTTTCTATCAGAAGCTATAGCTCCAGGACAAGAAGAAATTCATTATGAGGACTGCAGATTACATTGCAGACTGCCTGTATTGTTCCCTGGACTATTACCAGAAGGCACAGTGTGATTGAAGGAGTAGGAGCTGTTATAAGGTCCTATTTCTTGGAAATCTTTGGGGCTGTATTCACTTAATTTAAAATACAGCTACTGTTGGAAGCCAAACAGCATCACCTTTTCAGCTGTAGGAAGCGTAACACAATCGGTAAAGGTTACTGGGGGCTAAATCCTTGCTGAAAATCAAGCCAGCTCCTACTTGTGTCCTTGCAAAGTATTTCTCTTGGGAGCCCTGCTAATTCTCCAGGCGCTGGACATGGGGGAAGGTTTGATCCAAGCGGCTGCTCTGCACCATCCCTGCCTCCTGTCCCCACCGCATCGGCTCGGTTTTATGTGCCAGCAAAGCAGTAATAGGGATCAGTCTCTAATGCATCCGTGATTACATGGAAATTGAAGTGTGAGAGAGAAAAGAAATGAGGCAGTTGAGAGACGTGACTCTGACTCCCAACCCCTCTCCCTGCTGCTAGCGTCACCCCAATGGCCAATATAAATGATACTAAATGGGTATATTTTCCAGTGTCTGGTGTTGATGGGCAACAAATCATAGGCAATACTTAGCTGTTTCCCTCCAAATGGCTTTATCTAGACCTTCATATACTCCCTACTTTGATTTTTTTGGCTCCTTATTAAGGAGAAATGTGCAAGGAGGACGGCTGTTGATGATACATGAGCCAAGAATAGATTCCAACTCCTCTTACCATTTTGGCACCAAACTGCCAAGAGGGATGAGACTCCCTGTAGTAACCACTGTTCATTTTGAGGCAGCAACTAGAAAATACAGCTCTGACTGAGTTAGGGAGAAGAAGGGGTGAGCCTTATGATCTGTGCATTGTCTGTTTATATTGCTGGATCGAATGGGATCTATATAGAAATGGAAATGGCATATTCCCATCCAGTGAAGGAGTAAAGTGGTGTCCTTATGTCTATGGCTCTGTGCTGGTCTCCCCTTGACAAGGTTGTCCTCAGGCAACCAAGGTGTAAGGCTACCTTTGCAGTGCTTCTCTGCCCCATAGCTTCCAGTTTCTTCTTTAGCTGCTGCCTCCTAATTCCTCAAGGAAAACAAAAGCCTGAGCATATCCTCTATGCATCTCACTCCTTCACTTCCCTAGCAGGGAAGTGTCCCTCCTGGGAACACATCCTGCTTTTCTTGAGCTGAGGGAAACATTAAATAAGAACGTTAAAAACAAGGCTTGTTAGCAAAGCCAAAGGTGGAAAGCTTGCAGGACTGTGAGCTGGAGCATTTGGCTGGGCCGCCTGTAAGCGACAGCACTACTCTTCCTGTACATTGGTACCTTCTGGGAAACAGCTCAATGTGAATGTAGGAAAAGCCAAATCCTCAATTTCATATGGAAGAGAATTGTCAGAGCTGTTGCAGTGTTTGAGGGTGCAAGTACATCTGCTTCCACCAAGATGTACTTATCTGCGTTGGACTCAGGGTAGGATGTGATAATGAAAGTCTCTCTTCCTCTATCTCTCTTTACACAAGCATTTGCAAGTCTTCCAGCAGCATTCCCTGCTTTTCTCTCTTATTGCTGCCTGGAGCAGCAAGCTGGAGGTGCAGATGGGCTTTGGGTATTGCATCTGTTCAGTAAATGCAGTTATTTGGAGTCCATGGTAGCTACGAGTTTCCTTCATACCAGTCTTGTTATGAAACTTGCTGCAGGATCAGCCCAGGACCGGGCTGTCAGGAACTTGGTGCTGTGCACTGTGCTATAGATATGCTGAGGATGTGCACTGGAAGAGCACAGAGCTCCTGAGAGAGCAGCAGTTCAGCAGCAAGGAATAACTGTCAGCCTTGTCTACTCTTATTAATCATAAGGGAACTATGTCAGAGCAGAATCTTTGGAGGCTTCTGAGTGTAAAAGTGCAAGCTGTGAGGACTTTTGGCATCTCTGAGAGTCATGGGAAGCAAGTATTAGTACGTTTATATCAGAGGTGCAAGAAAAAGGCCCTCCTCTGGTCTGCTTGCCTGCCCGGACATGTCAGAACAACAAGTTGTGATCTCCCAGCCCTGGCAGGAGCCACATCTCTTGGTGTAATCACTAAACCCCACCACCTTTGCTGTGAAAACAGCAACAAGGCTTCTCTTCCAAAGAGCCTGTTCACCAACGTGTGCCATTACAGCAAGCACTGGCTGTGAGCACAGGCGTGATGGAGTTATTCCTGCTTTGGTCCAAAAGCTGACACCCGGGGAGATACATGACATACCTGCCCTGGCTCTGTTGCTTCTCCATCGTTATTTTGGGAATAGGTGTTTCAAATGAGATGTGTGTTTAGGAGGACGCTGTCCTCCTTCCCAGGCAGTGGGATGCAGCTGCGCTGCACAGCTCCCTCCCATTTGTTGTCCCTTGAAACTTCAAGCAGTGTGAACAAAGCCCATGCAGTTTTAAAGGGAGCCCAAGTAAGATGGGGCCAGTGTGTTATATTGGGTAGATCCTGTCATCTAGCTGGATTATTTTTAATTTTTTTCATTACTGTTTGCAGAACAACAGCAAAATGTGCCTTGGAAAATATACATTACGCTGCGCTTGCCTGTGATTCATACTGCTTTTATAGAAGCAGTCAATAGTGCTATCTGCCTCATTCCCACTCCCAGAAGGCTATCACTCGCATATATATTTCCTTTCTTGCTCTTATTCCTCTAATCTTTAATTTCTGTGGCTTTCTTCCCCCCCGTATGAATTGCACTTTTTCTCTGCTGCGCCAGGATCTCTGATTTCTGGTGATGTTTTGTCAGCCTGCAGGGCACCATGAGAACTGCTAAACTCCACACATTAGCAAAAATAGAAGGAAATAAAATAAGAAGATTCCATCCATAAGCGACATGGGGATGAGGGAAGTTTTTTTGCCTCTTCCCTTAATGTTTGCGTAGGGCTTGACTGCAGCTCTCTTGCCCCTTTTCCCTGCCTCCCCCTGAAGCACAAGCTGAGTTGGGACCAGTTCAGTCTCTGTGTTTAGCTGGCACAAGCACTGATCCAGCAAGCACAGTAAAAAGCAGAAGGTGGCAAGATTGCATCATGTTGCTCTGCTTTGAGGTGTTGGGTGATGTCATTCAGTGTGCATAGATGTAGCATGGTTTTTGCAAAATAGGGATCTTAATTCCCCAGTGGGTGAATCTACACTGGAAGAGGTAAAATGGCAATAGTGGAGCTGCACTGGAGGTGGTTTTGGTCCAGTAGCTGAAAATATCTCTGTTGATTAATGCAGTGTCCATGAGTCTCAACAGGCTCCTGTGCCGAGGGGATATGATTTTGTCCAGGGTTCAGCTGCCGCCCTTCATGGATAAGGCTCTGAGGATGGCAGATGCTGTAGTTTGGCTACATCCTTAGGGAGACAAGCTCCAGGTTTGGCTGAAGCAAAAAAAAAAGGAAGCAGGAATTCACCTGCAGCAAATAAACCAGGAGCCAATGAGCTGCTCCTGGACAGCCCATCCCATGCTGCTCCCTCCCAGTGCCCTGGGCTGGTGTGGGGCAGCAGTCGGGTGGGATTTAGTTCAAACTCTCGTTCTGTCAGGGCTCATTGTGATTGTTTTAATGGCTTCTTTCAGCTCGACCTATCTAAGAGCAGAGGGCAAAGCTCTGACACATCCGTCTCCCCAAAAAGCTGCAGACGGCTCCTTGCTGACGGCTGCATCCCCACTCCTGGCAGCCGCCGTCTCGGCCCCCTATGCTGTTGGGGATGAGTGCCTGCAGCAGGAAGGCACTGACCCTGCTCAGCAGCGTGTTCGCTGTCTGCGGCCTCGGCCTCCTGGGCATCTCTGTCAGCACCGACTACTGGCTCTACCTGGAGGAGGGCATCGTCCAGCCCCAAAACCAGACTGCTGAAATCAAGCTGTCGCTGCACTCGGGGCTCTGGAGGGTCTGCTTTCTGGCAGGTATGGTCTCCTTCCCCAAAGCATCCCTCACTAAGGTGATATTTGGTGTGTGTCGGTGTCATACTGTGCGAAAGGGATGGGGAAAACCAGGATTTGTAGAGGCTCTGCCCATCTTTGCTTCCAAACTCAGGCACAACCTTCGGTAAGTAATGCCATTGCCCCATGCCCAGCTTTAATAGTCAGATGGATAAACGTGTCTTTGCAAATAGGCTTTGGGTGAGTTTGCTGCTGCCGTGCCAGATTCCACTGCCCCATCCCTTTCCATCCCAGTGCCACAGTGCCTCAGGCAGCAGCTCAGCACTTTCCTCTTTTTCCTTGCAAAATCTAGATTCAGGTCAGCTGGACCATTCCCCCCATCCATGCCAAGTTGGATGAAGTGACTTGGCTGCAGGAGTTGAATAAAATCCAAGGGGATGGAAATCTCAAAGTGAGCAACCTGAAATGTCATGAAGTTTCAATGGCTGCTTTTAAAAAGTTGGGGGAGTGAGAAGCTCTGATAACACCCCTGGGGTGACCTTACACCCTCTGCCTTGACATGGTTTTGTGTACAAGGGGAATCCTTTTGCACAAGAGAGGTGGTAGTTAAGACATGTCTGTAGTTAAGGTCTGTGTCGCTGCAGGTGAAGAGCATGGCCGGTGCTTCACTATTGAATACATCATGCCCATGAACATCCAGCTGACGTCTGAATCCACAGTCAATGTCCTGAGTAAGTGGTTCGGTGGAGTCTTATCTGTTGCATCCCACAAAGGGTCACTGGGGATCCCCTCAAGAAATCCTCTTTGGGTCCTTGACACAAAGCTCCCAGTTCCTTGACAGTGCTACCATGCAAGGGTGCCACTATGTTCTTCATTACACGAATCACCCAATATGCTCCTAAGCTTTTGGGAACATGCCTTTCTAATGGGATGGTGCTCACAGAAGCTCTAAACCGTACAATTTCCTCTCACTGGCTATTCAGCACTGATGTTTATGGAAGCGTTTGGCTTTTATGTCTCCTCTCCTTAATTTGCAGTTGCACTTGTTCTGTAGCAGTCAATTTCACACGTTACAAAGTGGGACGAATTAAGGATGGGGTGTCACAGCTGTCGCAGTGAATTCTGTGGTCACTTCTTATTTAGCAGATAAAAGTGTTCAGCAAACAGTTTTACAGCAAAGCTAGAGGAGAATGCAGGTTCTGATGTACCGTTTCACATAGAAACCCTCAGAAATGCCAACATTAGCAGCCAGACAGAGTCACCTCTTTACTCAGCTCATCATCGAAGAGGGGAAGCACTGCCAGGGCCTGGGGAGCAGCACAGGGCCACCCATGTTAACCAGGAGCAAGGAAGGACACAATGTGGTGGGAGAGCAGCAGGGCTTAAGCCACCTCACCCAGACAAGCCCATTTCTCATACTGTGTGGGGAGGATTGACCCATTCTCCTTTGCTCTGCTTCCTTCCCACCAGAGATGATCTGCTCTGCCACCCCCTTCCCTCTGGTCAGCCTCTTCTTCATGTTCATTGGCTTCATCCTGAGCAACATTGGCCACATTCGGCCTCACAGGACCATCCTCGCCTTCGTCTCGGGGATATTCTTCATCCTGTCGGGTGAGTTTTTCTATCCAGGTTTAATCCTGAAAATCCTTGAGCATGGAGCATGTTTGTTTTCGTAGCTGCTGGTGCTCTCCTAAAATGCTGTGGTGTGGAGTCATCACCTGCGGGGTCTCCTGGCTCAGCACCAGTGCCTGGTTGGGCTTTGCAGGGTGGACAGTCACCTGGTGCAAAACTCATTTGTGGCAGTGGAGAGAAGATCTGGGGAGAAGCACCCACCACCCGTGCAGGAGGAGAGGCTGGGGAGAGGAGGCTTCTCATGTCGTGTTGGCCACAGGAGCGAGATGAACCTTCAAACTGCTCAGCCAGGGTGTTTCTCCATGAGCTCACACTTTCAGCCACAAATCAGGTCTTAAAGGAAGGTGCTTCTTCAGCAGCTTCATCCCTGAAGCACTTCCCACTGTCCTTGGTTTCTCCCCAGGTCTGTCCTTGGTGGTGGGGCTGGTCCTCTACATATCCAGCATTAACGACGAGATGCTGAACAGGACCAAAGACTCGGACACGTTCTTCAATTACAAATACGGATGGTCGTTTGCTTTCTCTGCCATCTCATTCCTTCTCACAGAGGTATGTGGCAGTCCTCACACCCCTTTAATGAGTATATCCTGTTCTTGGGAGGGGGACATTGAGGCTGTCAGCAAAAAGAGGGCTCAGGGTTTAAGGATAGGCTGTGAGGACAGATGAGTAATATATAGTCTGGTGGGAGACATACAGCGGGATCGGACTCCAAGCTTGGAGCACTGATGGGGCATTTGATCACCATTTGATGCCGAGCTTGAAATGCAGAGGAGGAGGAGACGTGGTTGTGTGGATCTGAAGCGCAGGGCAGTGAAGTGACTGTCCTCAGGAGCCCTTGTGCACTGTCAGCAGAGCAAAAAAAAGCGACTTGTATTTTCGTCGTGTTCTGGTGGTGGTGAAGGAGGCAGCTGTGAGCATCAGGCCATTTCTGTCTATCCCTGCAGAGTGCCGGGGTGATGTCCGTTTACCTCTTCATGAAGCGATACATGGCTGAGGACATCTACCGACCTCACCCCAGCTTCTACCGTCCCCGTCTGAGCAACTGCTCCGACTACTCGGGGCAGTTCTTGCACCCGGATGCCTGGGCGCGGGGACGGAGCCCTTCGGATATCTCCAGCGAGGCCTCCTTGCAGATGAACAGTAACTACCCTGCTCTGCTCAAGTGCCCTGACTACGACCAGATGTCCTCGTCCCCATGCTGAGCCCTACCAGCCTTGCGCCTGCTCCCACCCAAGCGCCGATGGTTGCTGACTCCGTTTGTCATTGGTTTTTAGGCCACTCTTTCAGGACAATTCTCTATTTATAGGAGTGTAAATATAACCAGGGAGATTGGTTATATAACCATCAATGAAACCCAGAGAATTGGGATGTTTTCCTTTGGTTTTGTGGCTTTTTTTTTTTGTTTTAATTCTTCCCTGCATAACTAAAATCTTTCCAAAGTCCTTTTCCTTCAGCTCATCCTGCTGAGCAAACAGCAGTTCTGCCTGCGGGATAAATCCAGGGCTGGACTCAAGAGCAGCAAAAAGAAAATAGGGTAGAACTAAAGGGGAAAATAAAACATTTTCTGGTTTAGGTAGGCTGCAGAAGTTTGTGCATTTGACTGTATCATTTAATTCTAGATTCACTGGCCTAAGTGTAGCAGGCATCAAAGATTGGTGTAAATCTTCAAGAAATAGCCATCATTAGAAAAATATAGGTTTTGTATTGATCCAATATTCACTGCTTATGTCTCCCATAATACCCATCTTTCTCAACTGTACCTCAGCAGGCTTAGACACAAGCAGGTTGTTGTTTCATTATGACCACTTGCAAACTATTGCTTAAATATCCTGTGTTAGACTGAAGGCACTACAGCCCTGGGGTGTTCAGGCTGCTGGGGTGGCTCAGACACCCACATTTCTTCCACTATCCCACAGACTGGAGGTCTGAAGAGCAGCTGGGAGAATTTCAGTGCAGCGTCAAGTGGAGAACCTAAAACCTTCCCATATGAAACATTAGGCAGAGGATTTAGAAGAAATTATGGCCAGAAGTGTGAGTTATTTCAAAGAAAGAGATCCCAAACCAGTGTAAAGTGATGTAGCTGAAATTAATGGCACTAGTAGTGCAAAGTGGTTGGCTTATATTTAATTTTGGCAAGAAAATGGTATTTAAGCTGCTTTTTTTGTCTGTGTATACACCTTATTTTGAGGTTTTAAGTTGTAAATTTCATATGATGCCTTGGCGTTTTGGTCTTAGACAGCTGCCAGGGTGAGAGCATCACTCTGAAAACAGAGGGCAGGAAAGGAAAAGGCTGGGCTCCCTCATGTGCTCCTGTGCAAGCCTTGAGCTTGTCACCCTGTGGGAGAAAACGCTTTGTCCAAACTTTATTTCTATTCTTGTTATTTTAAACATTTCTGAAAAAGAAAACCCTCCTCCAGGGATTCTTGGTATAGTTGAGCTTGTTTCATCTTACTGTAATTAAAACAAATAGAATATACGCACTTTTAACCTCATTTGTAGCATACCGTGTAATGAATGCTGCACCTCTTGTTAATATTTCATGTTTCATGTTTCATATTTAATATTTATAAGCTACTCTAAAGGAGCGTCCAAGCCCTGGCACAGCACCACTATTTGCATCAACTCTGACACCCATCCCATGGGACCTCACTGCAGGCATATATCCAGCCAGCTCTTTAACAGGATTACTTCCTCTCCAGTTCCTTCAGATAAACAAGTAAGATATATGTAGTGTCACTGACTCCTAATTTGCTAAGTTTAAAAAACAGGGCATCTTTTTGTAGACACAGTTGTATTTACCTTTAGTTTTCATATTACCTTCAAGCATCTGTGTCCTCATGTTAAAACTCAGTTTGTAAGTGCTTACATGACAAGTTTGCTGCTGGGAAGGTTCCAGCATGAAAGCCCAGCCCAGCCCCACCATCAAGCAACAAAGCTTGTTGATCCTTATCTACTTGCCCCAGCCAGATTAACCTGGGCTCTCTATGTTTGGTATGAATTAGGCTCCAAGAAAGCCCTGGAGTTCACAAGTGATGATCTTGCATTTCCCAATACAGTTTGCTAGGCTTGATATTAGTGGTTTCTGGTGGCTCAGGAACAATTGCCTTTGCTTCTTCACCTTGATGGATCCTTTATATTCTCCGTGCTTTGAGGAAGGGAGACCCGTGGGATCACTGAAATCACTGATGCTTAGAGGCAAGAGTGCTGTCCCACATGGCTACATTCCTCTGCGCTGGGAAGTTGTTTAGTGTGGTTAATCCTGTGCAACATCATGAGAATTCACTGTTCCCAAGTGGAATTTTCCTTTGTACTGGTTAAATACAGAATTATCCATTTTATAATCTGACCATCTACATAAGCAGAAGGTGTGGAAAAAAATGCCATGCCTTCCTCAATGCCCCAGAAGGTTTCACAGAGTCTAGGGGGGAAAGGAATGATTTTAATTCATTGGAGAGACTGTCATCGTGTGACTGCATTTGTGAGCCCAGGAATTTGCACGTTCGCACAGTGAGCACAAGCCCTTCATACGTACAGGGCTGCCAAAAGAAATCTGTCAAAATAAGCCTTTGCTGTTCATTCAGTAAATGTTGGTCTGAGGCAGGAAAATGTGGTGCTTAGTCAAGCACAGGCGACAGTGGTTGTGCTGCCCAGAGGTGTTGCTGTCCCCCTATCAGTGCACGGCATGGCAGCAGCTCTCAGCATGGGCCTCTAATTGCAAGTATCACACCTTCATTGACTGTGCAGAAACTTCTCCAGAGCCTCTGAGGCAGGAAGACATGAACGAGGTGTGGGTGAGGTGGGGGGGTGAGCCGCAGAGCCCAGCCACCCTGCGAGGTCCATCTTTCCTGAGCATCACTCCGTGGCTGATGTTCTCCACAGCAATAAATGCTCAGTAAATAAATGCAGTACCCCCTTAGGATGCCTATTCATCATTTAAACACCTCTTGTAGTCATCTGGTGTGGTTATACACAGGTTGTGCCACATCCTTCTCCCCTTAATAACCATCCAGTTGCCTCCTTTGGCCTCTCTCCCACCCCTATTTCAGTGCTGGCCTCCTGCTATGTTCTTTCTGTGTCTGTTGCTTGGATTGCAACAGATAAAAAGTAGAGTTTGAGGGTAAACTAGCAATTACATTAGAGCCCTTAAATTCAGCCAACGGGCCAAGTCAAGCTGCTTACAGACCCATAGGAAGGTAATTGCTCACCTGATGCTTCCCAGGAAAAAAATGGTTTGTACTGAAAACCAAAAACCCCTTGTTTTGCATGAGTGACTAATGGGTGCCAGGCTCTTTGTGCATGTGGCTGTGCTTGCTTGAACCACAGTGTTAGAGCAAATTACTGGGATTAAGGGTTAAATAAAAACCTGGCGCTGCCTGAGCCATGCACAATTCGCTGCTCCCTGGCGCTGCTCAGGATTGCAGCGGGATGAAGCTTTTTCTGTCCCTGCCACCAGCCTCCCACCCAGCACACACATCCATCCTTGCAGCCCGGGTGTCGTATGGATTTCACAGCACCAGGAGAGATGGATGGTAACTGAAGAAGCTGCACATGGGAGGTGAGTGAGCCCCCAGCCCGCACTGGTTGGGAAGACAGTGTTCTGAGACCTCCTTGGGCATCTCCTGGGAGCCAGCCTCCCCCTGTGTGTTTGGGGCTTTTTAAATCAAATTCCCTTTCTGCAAGCCCAGGGAGGCGTTCTGTGGTCTGTATGTCCCAGGATATGAAAGCTCCTCTGTGCTAGCATCTCCCTCCTACCCCCAAGGTATGATTTCCTCATTGCACCTTATACCATGTCCTTCCCATGGCCCCAGGTGTGATGGGACTGTGGTGGCAATAGGCTTCATTTGCTCATTAGTTAGGAGTGCCCTGAAATGCTTAATTGAATCATGAGGTATGGATGCATTGGATTCATTAGAGACCAATCATGAGCAGTAATTAAGTAGCTAGGAATAACAAGGCTGTGCTGGGTCATGTTCTCCCTCAGTTGCTGCTGGAGCAGCTTGTGGCTCCAGAGTCCTTTTTTGCACTGAGGAAAAAAGTACCATTTTATATATGTAAATCAAATATATTATACAAATCATATATATAAATAATAGGGATAACTGAATTGACCTCCAGTGCTGCTTCTCTTGCACTGAGGTTCCTAGTGGACATGAGGAGCCACGGGGAAGGCTGAGGTGAGGCAAGAGCCTATGCTGGGTAGTAGCCTCCTCCCTGCAAGGATGCAGACCAAGAGCATCACTGAGCTATTTTGGCTGCTGGTGAAGCTGCTGCTGTGGTGAGTTGAGGTTTGGGCAGATGTTTTGGGGCAACCTGGTTCTGCTCTTGCCCAGGAGGATGACATGGAGCTCATGAGGGCAGGGGGAAAGCACATCCCTACAGATGGGGAGCCAACAGACCTTACTGTTGCTTCTCCTGGACACAGGACTGAGGACCTGTGCCCTTTCATCAGCTTCAAGCAGGCAAGACCCAAAGGTATTCTGTAAGGATGGGTTTTAGCCGTGCATCACTGTGGTAGTGTAAAGAACTGACTCAAGCAGAGCATGTGCAGTCTGGGGATTTCTAGTACCCAGTGCTCTGCTTTGCAAGTCCTTGCACTGCATTATTAATACTATTTGTCAGGGTTGTGTATTCATTTTCCCAAATGTGAGTTAGCCCCATGGGGTCTTCAAGGTGTGCAAAGAAATTAAATAGCCTTATTCCTCCCTGCTGGTAGCTTGTTAGCTGTGCAGAACTGGCATGCCCGTGGTGGGGATGCTGTGTGAGAAGGCAAAATATTCACCCAAGTAAATACTCCTCCACTAATGAGAAGTAGCTGAGAGAGATTTATTTTCTTCTTGTTCCTTCCTTATGAGATTTATTTATTTACTTCCATTTTTTTTCCCCACCGCAGAAGACTGATATTCAAACTTAACTAGAAAAAACAGCATTTGCCTTCCTCACTTTTTCTTGTCCAGTTTTAGGGCCTCTTGGAGGGGTCCCCTTCACCCTGCTGAAGCATCTCTTACTGCATGGGCCAGGTTGCTCTGCCAGCTCTTTGTCCATGAGAACCACATTATGTCTTTAACTTTCCTGTGCAAATTGGCTGTCCTGCACACACGAAAGCTGTGGCTCCTTGCATGGGGAGCAGGGTGTCCCCAGCACCCCAGTGTGTGCCACCCTACATGCCCTGCCATGGTGAGGGTCCTTGGCTGACCTGTCCTCCATGCACTGCAGGGTTTCTGTCTGTCATTGCTGTGTAGATACCAAATTGCTGTTCCCATGGATACAGAAGATTACAGAAAAGGAAGAGCTGCCTCTTTGCTTTATCTTCATGTAAGGTTTTATATACCTTAGATGCTGGCTTGTGGTGGGTATAACGAGTAGGTGATGGCTGCAGTGATTACCTTGCGTATCCTTAATTGCAAACCAGCTCCCCAGATGAAACACTTGAAAGGAAAGGAGAGGTGGCTCTGAATGGCATGGGACTAGCCATCACCTGGCCCTTCCTGTGGCTGCAGAATGTGGGATTAGTAAAATATATGCCCAGGTCATCACACTGATTTTTGGTGATGGGCACTGCAGTGTCGAATACACTGATACGTTGTGCCCCCATGTCCCTATGGGTGAGGCATGAAGGGCCTTTAGCCAGTCAGTCACACTGGCTTGTGCCACAAATGATTCCAGTGGAAACAGAGATGGATGAAGAGGAGATGACACTGTCAGGATTGCTGTGCTGTAGCCTGGTGCTCATCACTGCAGCAGCTGCAGTCAGTGCGTAGCATCACTGTGACAACATCCCTCCTGTTTTCGTATCACTTCACCTCTGAGTATGGTCAATTCAGTCTACTAGTAAACTTTGTAGGGGAAAGATTCTTTATCGTTATTATCATTATTACAATTTACAATGTAGAAAAGCAGTATTTCAACCAACAGTTTAGCCCCACTCCACTGTGTTTGCAGGCTCCTATCCCAGGGGCTGTGTTTGAGGAATACATTGGCAGTTTGTACCGTGGTCTTCTGCAGGCTCTGTCTGGCATTTTTAATCAAACCATCTCAGAAATCCCCAAGCCTCAGCCCTCCCTCCATTTCCAGTGATTCAGCTCAGTCTGCTCACAGGGCTGCATGAGCCAGTGCGTTTGGGTTCCATTTAAACTGCTCATTTTGGAACAAGTTCGCTATTACCTGAAGTCCCAGCTACCACCCAGCACCTGTAAATCTGTATGTAGACAAATCGGACCTGAGATTCAGCTCTCTGTTGCTAATCAACAAAGCGTGTAGGCACATGCTGAAATCTCTTGGACTCCAGCAGAATCCAAACCAGAGCCAAAATAAGCCCAAGTGAAGCTCTGCTAAACCAGATCCATCTTCGTGAGCATGTTTAAAAGCACCTGGTAGTGGGCTTCTGTGATAGAGGAGCTGGAAGGCACAAAAGAGGAGATGGTAAAGAGACATAACCACAAATACTTTATTTTCCTATAGTGAAAATATACACCTTTACTGAGGTGTGTGTTCACGAAGCTCTAACACTGAGGTTCTCACATCTGCCTGGCATCTTGACACACACCAGCTTCCCGCTGCAACTTCAGGGGAAAAGCTGCTGAGAAAGTTGAAAGGTGCTATTTAATTAATAACACCTAATTTGACTAAGTACCAAAATGTCACTCAGCTGCTCTGGAGGTGATTTCACCTATGTGGGGATGTTTCTGAAGCCAGGGGACAGTGTCAGTGTCATGCACACGACAAGGAACAGCGGTGTCTTAATTCTCAGCGTGCTGTCATGTCAGCGCAGGTCAGACCCTGCTCATTTCTCTGTATTTAATAGGTAAATCTGTGGTATTTAGGTTTAGCATAACTCAGTGCTGTGTGGGCCTTAATGCTGGTTTAATCTGTCTGCAGCTCTGCTCATCAAAGGCTGCTGAAGTGAGGGGATAAGTGAAGCATCCCTGGCAATTACCAAGGCTGCGTAACACCCAGCCAACATCTTACATTGAAATGGTAAGTCTTTTAAAGCTGCCTTGCTTCATACTAGACAAGTTCAAATATCTGAGTGAAAGCTCTTAGTTACCCTTGAAAACCAAACTGTGATTTATTTTAGCAGGAATTACAGGATCTGTTTCTTGAGAGAGAATCCCCATTTCCTGCTGTGCTTTATGAACTTTGGAACAATCTGTGTTTGTCCAGGACAATAGGACTATATATTATTTAGTATTATTAGTCATAATTTAGATAAACAGAGAAGGTCTCTCTAGCAGTGCAGAACACATCCATATAAAATCCCTGTCAAATTATTTATTTCTATATAAATTATGTACTGTCAAAACTGCTCTACTGATCTGAAGGTTAAAGGCTTCATCATGGAAATGTAGCAGCTCCCCATCACTTCAATCAGAATGTGATTATTTACAGAAAAAAGCATTGTGGATTTCCTATTGATCTGCTTCAGCAGCTCTGTCTGACTTACAACAGCTGAAATAAATGAAATCAAAAGACAAACCTACTATTGGTTTATCATCCCATGAAAAGTAGGTCATATCCCCAGCTGAGCTGTGTTTTATTCATGTAAATACATTTTTACAATTAAAAATGCAACAAAAACTATGTTCGTGTCAACAGAGCTGAGTCTGGTGAAACTGGGTTAGGGCTGATGCCTGGCTGTGGACAGGCAGGGCCCCCCCTCCTCTGCCATGGGCATGGAGTCTCAAACCACTGGCTTGGGATCAGGAAAGCAGAGTGAAGCAGGAGAGGAGTGAAAGAAAATGCTTAGAGCTCTCCAGATTGAGCTCCATATAGGAATAATTATGGCTGCTATTTTAAGAAGTTGTTTAATAATGTTAAACCAATGACAGCCTGAGATTATAACACTGCCACCTCCACACTCCTGGGGGCTTTTTCTTTTCTGCCCCCTGCCATCAGCTCTGGTATATCTGCATTTTCCCAAGTATCCTTCTCCAAAGGCTCTTGAGCAAGCTGGGAATCACTCACACAAGGGTAGAAGACAAGGTGTTGAAGTACAATGGCAAAGCCATTAGCTTCTCTCCTGGTGTGTCCCTAGAGCATGTGTGAATGTGTTCATCGGCAACATCCACGCTTTTATCCGGTCCAGACTGGTTTTGGGGGGGCAAATCAGAGCAGCTTCTGATGGTGCTGAGAGGTGACCCCACATGTACCACCCTTCATGGTGACCCACTGCATGTGTGGGGCTGGAGCTTGCAGCTATCTCAGTTTGGCAGTCTCAGTTTTCCTATTTATAAAAGAGAAACTATGTTCTTGATTGGCATGTTGGTACTTTGGGAACTTTGGAGGAAACGTGTTGCCTTTAGTATGCATACAGATCATTAATAATGTGTTTTTCTGGAGGTTTAATGTTTGGTTTGCACTGCATGGTGATGAGCATTGAGCTCCTCTTCGCAGGATGCTCCCTCCCCACTGCAGGGCTGTGTGTTACCACTGCAACAGAAACTGGAGCTGCTTATAGAAGCTGTTGGTAAGAGGGATGTCAGGACTGCCTTAGGGAACAGCACCACCAAGAAATGAGGAGCCTGAAACAGAGGGGGGGGGGAAGAACTAGTTAAAAATGGGCTTTCTACCACATTTTCCTATTTTTCTGGTGCTTCATTTGTAATAAGAGGTGGGGGGAAATGGGATTAGGTCCAGCTGGCCTCTGTTTAAGAAGGAAGGTGGGAAGGTGATGTGTCCTGTAGCTCCTGAAGAGGAGCGTGCAAGGAGGGTTTCACAGCACCAAACTCAACCCAAGCTTCACCAAGGATGGGCTCTGACCAGCACCTCCTCTGTAGGCAAACAGTGGGTCATTAACGGGTGGGAAGAAACTCTGTTTCTTCTCTTTGACCAAGTCTGTCCTTGTTGCGGGTAATGCTATTCAGCTGGAATCTTTGTTCAGTCGGTTATTTCTTGTTGTGTTAGGAATAGAATTGTTCTTTCCATGCTCAACATCCTTTTCTAGCCGGCAAGGGACAAGTGTCTTCCTGCTCTGTCCTGGAGCTGCACAGGAAACAAGAGGTTAGGAAGATTAAAATGCGATTTAAAGTACCGTGAAAATAGATCTGGCAACCTGTCCTGTTTGCTTGAGGGTCTTTGGGTTTTGTTTGGTTGGGGTTTTAAGATGTCAGGAAAGATGCTTGAATATAAACTAGGTTTTGTTTAGCTCAGAGTAACAATTAAAACTTGGAATGGTCAGGGCCTGTTTAGCAAATCAATTAAAAGATTGGCACATAAATGATGTGTATCTTTGTCTTTCACTGTCCTGGTCAGGCTGAGAGACCTTCAGACTAGGATGTTTGAAGGTGAGGCCGTTAATCCAACTCATGTTTCCATCGGCCAACCCTATAACTGTCCTTTATGACCTTCTGGCTGGTCTCTAATCTGTGATATTGTGGGCTTCTCCCTGAGGAGGTTTTCTCCATCACTGGCTCTTCCAGTCTATTTTATTTAAAGCAATTTCATTCTGCATCTCCAAATATATCCCCAGGAGTTCGAAGGAGCAGGCACATCTCTCTGCTGATAGCACTCGTATGTGTGGAAGCACATCTGCATATCCCACCCCAGGGGCAATGGCTTTCCATCAGTGGAGTAACCCATGGGAAGTGTGGAAGGTAAGAAACCCTTAGGAAGTATGGTCCCTATTCCATACTTCCTCAGTGATGGAGGTAACAATTTCCCAATTTATAATGAAACTGAGGCAAAGCACCTGCCATTTAAAACAGCAGATAGAAGCTGGGGAGACCATGGGTTACAGCACAGAAGACACTGGACACAAGAGGACTCTTCACAGCGGAGTCTTCACAGAAGAACTGGGGGTCTGGAGGAGGCTGGAACAGGACAAAGTTCAACCAAACTTGCAACTGTTAAGACAAGCTCCTGGTCTCAGCTTTGGCCCTGCACCAGTGCTGGCGTTAAGGCCCTTGGGCTGCTCACCATGTCCTAGGCACGCAGTGAGGCTTGGCAGCAGGCTTGGGAAGATCAGTGGCTTCTGCGGCATTCCAGCCGCAGCACTCGCTGCATCAAATATTCATGATCCAAATGGAAGCAGAGAGCTCCCCAGCCCACAGACTGCCTCAGCAGCAGGTCACACCCCTGACAGCCAGCATCAGATCTATGCCAGCCTCAAGTGTTCAGCTGGAAGGATGTGAGGGACCTTCAATAACGAGGCTGAGGGAAGCCACATGGATTGAAATATTAAAGAGTAGCCGGTAACTGCAGCAAGGAGATCAGTCCCACAGTGGTGGCTCTGTGTGTGCTCACATCTGCAGCTGCAGGAGCTCAGCAGCTCCGAATGGTGATAGGTAGCACTCACTGAATCATCTGTAGTGGTGTTATCATGGGGCTCTGTGACAGCACCCAGCATTGCTGTACAGCCACTGGGGCCTCCCTTCCCTAACACCCCAAAGGATTTCTTTCTCCAGACACTTTCTGTGCAAGAGCTACAGTGAAAACTGGGATAAAACTGGCCTTTGCTCTGGTTTCAGGGCACATGGTCTCCTGCCTGCCCCTGCCCAATGCACCTCAGTGCCTGTGGGCTCACCAGCTGCTGGGCTCCACGGACAAAGCAGGGTCTCAGCATGATCCCTGTGCTCCCTGCCCAGGTTATGCAGGTTTTCAGCACCAAAAATTCATTACATTTGTTTTTTTCCCTTGCAAACTGCACTGCGATACCTGGATGCCAAGTGCCCAAATCAGAGGTGGGACAAGAGGGGAAAGGCTCATTGTCAGGCAGCAGCTTAAGCAAGCCTGGCACCGGTATGAATAACTTTCCCAGCGCCAGCGCTTCCATTTGGTCCAGGCAGGGATTGAGAATAACAATATATATTAAATAACAGAATTCCCACCCGTTCGTCCTTCATGAAAAATACAACAGGTTGTAAAGTTCATTGTTAATCCCAGAGACTGAAAAGATGAAAATCAGAGGATTTAAAACGTGGGTTTATAAACACTTTCATCTGCTTGTTGGGGTGGAGGAGAGTGGGGTAGAGTCCTTGTTTTTTGTTTGGTTTAGGGGGGTTGGGGATTTTTGGTTGGGTGGGTTATTTTTGGGGAGAAGGGCTGTGGTTTGGGGGTTTGGAGTTAAAAATATTGCAGAACGAGGGTGTGGAACAGTTTCCACCCTGAATTGCTCATCTTTGGGATGCTGAAATGATGTTACAGGGACTTTCTAACCTTCCTCGCCTCCTTAGGAGAAAAGGGCTCCCCGGGGTCCGGCCCCGCCGCTGGCTGCGCACGCCCTCTCCTGCTCCTCCGGTGAAACAGCAGCTTGGAAAGGCCGGGAATAAATCCCGAGAACTGCTTTTCCCATCTCCAGTGATGCTGTAAAGGCTCTTCAGTGACACCGACCCCCCTGTTAGTTCCTGTGAACTGAGGCTGTTGAAAAAGCAGCTGAAACTCCTCCTGGAGAGGAGCGATGCTCCTCTGGAAAGCATCTAGAGGACAGTGGAAATGCTGTCCTCTAGGAACCGCACTTCTCCTGCAGAAAGTGTTTTTCTTTTCCAAACAGTAAAAGCAGAGCTCAGAGTCCTCGCTCTGATGTAACTCCCATAAACTATCAGGATTTTGCCAGAGCAAAAATACTTTTAAAATTAGGAAAAATCATCAAAGACTGGGGCAGGCTCAACTAAAAATATATGTATGGAAAATACTGTTTGAGAACTGAAAGGAATTAACATAACTGAGAATGCAAAGTCCAAGTGAAAGTTGGATCACTGATAGCGTTGGCATGACGCCCATCTGTAGGTTCTCAAGGCCAGGTTGGACACAGGGGCTTGGAGCAACCTGGTCTAGTGGAAGGTGTCCCCGCCTGTGCCAGGGGGTTGGAACTAGATGAGCTTTCAGGTCCCCTCCAACCTCTGAGCAGATAAAGCCAAACAAGAGTGTAGAAAAAGGAAGCAGAAAGTGCAGACTCAAAGGAGCCATTTACACCAGCATAGAGGAGCAGGAGGGAAGGAGACAGCACTCAGTGCTGTGCTGGCAGTGGCAGAAAAGAGGAATCAAAACTTTCTGGAAAGCAACAGCAAAAACATAGCAGCAAATACCCAGGTAAAAGCTTTCCTGCAAGCCTGATAACCCACTGCATGTGTGGTCTCACAAACTCCAGTACACCTTCTCTTCTGCTCCCCCCTCCCCCCCCCACTGTGGAGGGCATCTTGGGGCTGAATAAGGGATTTTGTACTGTGTTTTCCACCTCTCAGTGGCTCTGAGTACTGAGTCTGGCAGCAAACCCAGGCTGACGCGCTGATGTCAGGCTCTAGTTGGCAGATGCTGTCACATGCGATTCCTGAAGGCTTCAGTGTACCTGGACTGTCTGCTCTGGAGAAATGCTGCTTTTGTGACATTCAAGAAGAAAGTATCACACTCCTGCCTTTGCTTAGACATTGAGGATACTCAGTGTTTACACTGTTGGATATGGGAAAGCAGATTGGGAGCCCCAAAGGAGAAAGAGCCTGCCATGAGGAATATCCTGCCCTTCTCTAGGTCCATAGCTCCAGGACAAGCACTTTATCATCTAGTAATGGAGCAATTTTTAATCTGGCAAGAGAGATGTGTCAATAAACACCTCTTTGGTGTGGTTTCTGACAGCTGAAATGTGATTTGCATGGCCTCTGCAACTACCTCGGGGATACAGCTACACATCACACATGGATTTTTGCTGATAAGAATTGAATGCCTCAGTGTGGACAGAATTGACCCCTCAGAAAATATTGTCCTAATAAAAGCTGCCTTGCATCAGCCAGGCTGCAACACTGGGCAGCTAAAGGTGAGTGGCTCCTGCTTAAACATGGACAGCCTGGAACAGGGGAAATGGGAAATGACCTGATTTACCTACCTGACAAAGGCTGGAAGAGGGAAGATGGGACAGAAAATGTTCGTCATGTTCAAGGGCAGACGAGTGCATCCTCCCACATCCACCAGCAGCTCACTGAAAGGAGAGCACTCAAACAATTCCTTAGCAGCTAAGGATGTGCCAGACCAAGAATCCCCCTGGGTTTTCCTGTTATTATTTTGAAAAGAAAACAAATGAAAATGGTTGTTATTATTAAAAGAGCCTGTCTCAGGAAGCTGAAGACCTCTTTAATATCTGCTTGCATTATTCAAGGGAATGAATCATTAAATGCACTTTGAGTTGCAGTCGTAGGTATCAGGATAAATCAATCTCCAGGAAAGAGAAACATCAGTTGAGCGTCTTGTTTGCAAGTCATCTTCAGAGTAATTCTGAGGTGTGCGGGCTCCTGGTGCAGGATAGCACCCAGTTCCCTTAACATTAATAGCCCCTGTGCAGTGCGTGGATCTTGGGCTACAGGGAAAGCTGCTGTTTTCTGTACAGAAACCATCATCCATGGAGGAGCCGAGGGCTGGGTTTGGGAGAGACATAGCGCTCGCTCTTTGTCATGGTGCTAAAGGAAGAAAACCCAAGCATCAACTTTCAGCAATAAGATACATTAGCATGACAGATGGCTTGCAGAGAAAGAAAAACTATCTCGGGTTTTGAGATTTGTGCTGACTGTGCTTTGAAAAGGAACTATTCCAATTAGCAGTTGTACAGAGTAATTGAGAAGCATAGATAGTGTCAACCCAATTTGCTGCCATTGTTGAGCAGTCATTGTTCTTGATTTTTCTCATTTATCCCTTCAGTCACAAGTCTGGGGATGGAGAAGATGCCACTGTGGTTTTTGCCTTCCTGGGAAGGCACATGGAGCCATGTAGAGCAGCTCTCTGGGCTGCAGCTCATGTCCCAGTGGCAAAGGTAACACAGCTTTCCTGGGTACCTGAGGTTATTCCTGCCTGGTTAAACAGCTCCATCATGAAGCAAATATTGTGATTCATCAATATGGCTAAAGGCAACCGAGTTTTTAGCTATGCAGCCATGTGCAGCTGTCATTTTGCATTGCCATAATGCAAACCCAGCCTGGGGTTTCTCTGGAAGGAAATTCCTATCACCATCAAAGGCACCTGGGGGAAATGCCTCATGTGCTAGAAGCCACAGTGCTGGCACCCATCATTTATCTGTCTCCTCCTGTTTGTAAATTAGCCTTGAAGTGCAAGTGTTTTTCTGCTTACCACGTTTATGTGCTGTGGCTGCACCCCAGGCTCCAGTGCAGGGCATGCGGGAGCCAGAAATGAGCCCCTAATTGCAAAAACTCCTCTCCCTGGTCCCTACCTACCAGGTCTGCCCAAAGCAAAATGGGAGTATATCCTTCCATGGAAGTTATATCTTTGCAGGAACAGAAGGTGGCAGACGAGGTTGCTCTGAGGGCCTGGCACAAGGAGCTGTGCTGCAACTCAGAAGTTTAAAAGCATTTCATTTCCCAGCGCACGGTATGGCAGTGGTGCATCCACCCTGAGCCCTGCAGCGAGCAATGAGTTCTTGGGTTTATGGGTGTTTGGCACAGGATCTGTTATGGCACTGCTGGGAAAACTGCACTTTACTCATAGATACGCTTGCTGAGCTTAGAAGCAGGCCTGTGTTTGTCAAAGTCTGTGAATTTCTATTGTAATATATATATAAAGTATTTCTGTTTAATTTTTAGTTTTTAAGCTACAGGCATACAAAGAACTAGGCAAATCAGGACATAATAAACCCTTTCAATTTAAGATGTTTTTCTCAGTACTGCCTTTTTTTTTGGTAAGATGTTCATATAGCCAGAACCTGCTACACATGTGAGAACAGAGTGATGATCCTGACACGGTCCATGCAAGAGGCAGCATTCCAACTCAGGCAGAAGAAAACTGCTTTTGGGGGGTTTAGGGTTTTTTGCATGCATCTGTGGAGGACAGCAATTTTTCCCAGTGCAGAACAAGAGAAGACCCCACTTCCCTTTGGAGAGCTTTGTCCCCATAGGTTGCTGCAGGCTCTGCCCAGGGCATCTGCAGCAGTGGGTCTCATTAGTGAGAAAAGGCAAAGCAAAAGCAGCACAGGCGGGTGCCTCAGCCTGCTGCGTCCTCCCAGCTCTGAGCAAACCCCTGCTCGGGGCTGGCCTCACCTATTCTAGTCCCTTGGGTTGCTGCCTGCTTGCCATGGGCACCTGGGTTTGCTTGCAGGCTCCAGTGGGTTTTGGCCCCTTTAATGCGTGCTGAAGAGATGGGAGATTGTGGAGCTACAAAAAGTCTGCAGTGATTAGTGAGGCACCTGTGAAGGGTTTTGGTTCTGGTCAGGCAGAGCTGCAGCAGCCCAGCCTCGCTGGGTGGAAGAGGGCAAGAGCTCAGGTAAGAGCTGTCCTCTGCTTACCCCTTGCAGTGTTTCTCAGGTAGGCATCAGCAGAGGTCTCCTGCTGTGCCCAGTGGTGCTGTAGAAGCTGCCAGGGCTGTGGGTTGAGCCTCCACGGAAAAGCTTCCTACCTAGAAAATAAGAAGTTAAAGCAGGATAACAAACCCTGTGTCTTGTGGTCTCAGCTGCTGCAAGGTCCAGGCTTGTTTGGGCAGCTGAGGACCTCTCTGTGCTGGACTCTGTATTGGGCCCAATGGGAAGGAAGAGGGTTTTTTGATGTGAAGGGCTTTAAGTGAAATGAAAGCTGCTATCTGTCAGCTTTGAGAGCTATTTTTAATGTTCCTGTCTTCACAAAATAAAAGCTCTTCTCATACATATATATGTGTGGGTGAAAATGGGAGGTGTGGATGAAAATCAAAGGTGTTGCCCCCCTAAGCAGGAGCAGGGTGAGGGAGATGGTCCAGTGAAAATAATAATGGTCCTGGTGAGGAATACTTTGATTAAAAATACTAATGAGTTCCTCCAACCTTCAACTAAAGAATATTGTAATCAGGTGGTAAACTCCTGAGGGGATAAACCACGCTGCTAATGCCTTTATCCATCTTCCACTGCAGCAAAGCTTATGTTAAAGAGGGGGTTTTCAGTTTTCACCTAATCATTAGGCTATAGCTTGATGTTTCTCACCACCCATCAATAGCAGCTTTAACAAGAAAAGATGGTAAAAAATTGATGTCCCAAGAAACTAATTCCCTAGCTTCAGCGAAGTCTCCTCAGACTTTACATTGTAGAGGTAAGTAACAAGTGTTCCCTGCCCACGTTAGACTAGTTACTGGTAGTTCAAAACTTGCAGATGAAAGATAACTTTCCTCCCCTGAATCTTTGGAAAACCGGTAGGCCGTGCTCCATCTAGAGATGAGCAGCACAGCCGTAGGGATGTAACTTCTACTCAGTTCCCTGCTCATATCCAATTTATAAGGAACACCTTTAGCTGGGAATTGTTTTGAACTGAGGTGCGTGGGTACTGGCAAAATGAGCTGTATTGCATTAATGTTCTCTTAAAGATTCAAAAATGTTATGCAACAAAAAATTGGCAATTCACACCATTTCTTTAATAGTCTTCCTAATGTATACTTTCAAATATAATAAAAAAGCCTGGCTTGCAGAGTTTGCTTCTTGAGCTGTCTAGGCTTGCCATCAGGAGCAGCTTCAAAGCCAGTTTTCTTTTCATATGCTTGTCTGGTGTGTCTAACTGAGCATGATTACTTTTTCCTAAATGAATAGATAATTTTGCCTTATAAATAAGTAGAACACCAGGATTTTTTGTCTTTGATGCTATTGGGCTGAATCTCAGGATGGCTTAGTGGAGTGTGTGTTCGTTATTGAAGGAAATTTGTTTTGTGGGTATTTTTTCCTTCTACCTGAATTTGTTTCCAAGCAATATATTTTTGCCATAGTGCTTTCAAACACACTTCAAATACTAACGAGGCAAGTAACGGCCCATTTCCATTGAAGTTTGCGATAATATGCAAGTAATCCTTCACAGGTCTCTGTTTTAGTAACGATGATGATGGAAATGTCTCATTTTCTCCCCAGCCAAGTATTCTGGTTGGGTTTCAGTGTGTGACAGTCATTAGCTATGCAGTGGCTGAACTCATTACAACAACTGCCAGGAAAAGGGCTCTTGCTTGGTGCGTGAGTTCTCAATGCAAAACTGCTTTTCAGGCCACGCGCTGCTTTTGTCACATTTCCAAGGCCCTTGTAAAAAGGTTAGCTGCTAGAAAAGCCAGGCTGACTCTTAAGATGGTGGAATGCTTTTAAGGCCATAATGAATGACTTCTAGTCCAAAGCTTGAGGCTTTGCCACCCCAACTTGGGCGGATCTCTGAGCTTTTCCCAGGAATAGAAGCGAGACAGGGGATGGATGGAAGATGAGGCTTTGACTTGTGCCAAAGAAGTGCTGGCTGGGATGTGTTGACCTCCCCATCTTACCATGAACTGCCTTGTCCAGCTGCTGTCAGCTTGACATTATTAGTAGAAGGTCCCTGAGATGATGTTGCCTTTGGAGAAGTTGTCTGAAGGGTCAAGATGGAAAATCTGGAGCACAAAAGCTGCGCATAGAGTTCAGCATCACTGGTAGGATGGCTCCTCCCTGCAGTGGCCAGCTCAGAAACAAGGGCAAGCAGCTAAAAGGAGGATGAATGCACTAATTAAAGCTCAATCCCCTGATTTTACAAGGGGTTGTGGCAGGACCTTTGCTAATGTCACAGCTTTCTTGGAGTCCTAAACCTTTCAAAGCTGCCATCCAGGAAACAGCCACCTTTTGAAACAGAGCCACACCAGAGGAGAAAATAGGTTTTGAAGATGTTAAGAGGCTCAGCAGCTTCAGAGTGAAACTGTGAGAGCTCTACATCACCTACAAACCCATTTTCCTTAGATCACTGACTCTTTTCAGGACTGTCAGGCTGTTTTGTGCTTAAGCTTTGTTCAGACCTTGCAATGAGAGATCCATGTGTCTGGGTGTAGCTGTGAACTTAGAGCAAAAGCTGTTTGGGCTGGGCTGGGCTGGCAATGAGTACACAAGTCTGTTTCTGCAGCCCTGCCCATGGTTTTGGCCTGGCAGGGTCTGCAGTGAGTGGTGTCCCAGCCAATGCTGGGTTATCCACTGGCACAATTGAATGAGAAATAAGTAAGATTGACTGTAGGCTGCAAGTAAAGACACTGACAGCCTGAGCTGTTTGGGCTGCTTGAATTATGTATCAGGCCAGAGCCATTTGGCATTTTGTGTGTGTTCTGTGAAGGCAGCAATCCCTCTGGGATCAAGGTGTGTGGCTCTGCTCTGTTCTATGTAACACCCAGTCCACTCCCCTGCTCTCTGCAGGGATGGAAAGCCAACAGGAAGACAAGCAAGGTGTGGATATCCCTGTTCCATCAGAGAAATCTGTTCTGAAAGTAAAGAGCTACCCCAGGGAGGCAGGAATATGACCATATCCTGGAAGCACAAATCACCCTGCAGCAAGTGCTTATCTGTAAGCCCCATTGGGTAGAGCCAGGCACCTCTACTAATGCCCAGTTCTGCTGCTGATTTGCAATAAAATGTGAGCCTCAAGAAGGTACCTGGAGAGGTACGTTTATGAGAGAAGTCCCAGGGGTCTGCACCAAGACTCAGAAACCTCATACTCTTATGCACAGAGATCAGCAGCCATCCTTTCTTCTTCCCAGAGCCACCAGTCTCTGGCTCAAGGGAGCTGCCATACTTCTTGCTTCTGTTCTCCTTCTTGTTTTCCATTAGTCACTGCTGGCTGACTATTATGGAAATTATCATGGTCCTGTTAGTACAGTGGATGCGTGGTACATGCATCGCTGGGCTTGTGGAATTACCACAGGGATGAGCTGGCAAGTCACTAGCATGTTTGAGTTGGTAGTCTGGCTCCAAAAATTCTTGTTGCTTCTTAAGCTGTCGTATAAGAGATGGTCTGAATGTGCTCATGGCAGAGACGCAAACAAACCTCCTCCTTTCTCAGAATGCCCTACACATGGACCTGATTAAGGGATGTTTCTATATTTCCTTGTACAAAACCCGCTTTGCCTTCCTGCTGGCGGGCACGGGTCTTATCCTGGTCTCATTTACACTGCTGTCAACTGGAAGTAACCCCTCTGAAGCCAGAATTTAAAATGAAGCTTCTTGCCACGTTTACATATTCTACTTCTTACAGTATAATTTGTCCTAGTTTTTTAAGTACCAAATGCTTTGTAGGAATTTCATTATAGAGCACAAGTTTTGTCAAGTGCATTCTGCTCGTTTTGCTGGAGGTTGCTAAGCATAGTCTATTCCTTCTGAATCCTTTGTACTGATCCGTATATTTGCCCATGTTACAAGAAGAATTTAAAAATACAGCATGTAAGAAAATACAGCTTTGTCTCATGTTCCTGGAAAAATTTGAAGCCAGGGGAGGGCTTTCTGTACCTGGAAAACTATCTCCAGTTGCTCTTTGGGATGCAAATATGGACAACCTGAGGGTAATTTGGAGGATCTCAGACTTCTTGCCCAATGGCACAGCAGTCAGTGCTGATAATTGATTTCAACCCATCTGCGAGATGAACACCTGCTGTGCAATATGGCTCTGGTAGGATTATTTCTCCCTGCATAGCTGAAGTAAAATCTCCATCATTGACCACAAGATTGGGTACCTGTTTGCTAAAATCTGAACTGCATCCCACTGCATTGTTACCATGCTACAACAGGTTCCGCTGCAGTATGGCTTAAATACCTTGCCTTGACACTCAGGCGTTTTTGTGGATTTTAATGGGCTTCTTTCTTTCAAAGCAAATTTAATTCCATTACTAAATAATGCATTTGGCCTCCCAACCTGACTTGTGCTAATTACTCACATGCTGAATGGGTTTTAAATCTTGTTTGGAAATGCTATAGAGTTTATTGTCTTATTAAAAGCACCTAATGTGAGCTTTCCTTTTTCTTTAAGACTGCAATTGGTCTCTAGTGAAACTGAACAGATAATGCAATAATTTTTCACTAAACTAATTATCAGAGCGGAAGATGCTAATGTGTTTTGCCAACTGTGTCTCATGTCTCCTCGGTTAACATGCTGCATGGTCACGGCTGTTCAGCAAGACTTTACATCTCTGGAAGCAGAAAAGAGGCTGAATTAAGCTTACCGGTTGCTCACTCGCTTTTGCAGCCATGTTAATGTGTTCAAGTTGTGCTACCTCTGCCTGCACTTAGTGTTAATCAAATGGGTTTTCTTCCACAGAGAACTAGCAGGGACTTAACTTATCCTATAGGTATAGGATTTCTGGGTTTCCTGCTTGCAAAGGTGCCGAGCACCCAATCTGCAAACATTACTCTTCTTCAGCTGTGTTGGAAAATGAGGTACCCAAAGTCAATGACCACTTTTGAATATGTTCAAGAAATGTTTCTTCAAACACTCAAATAAGTCTCTGTGCAAAAACACGTGTGATCCTGACCACATACATGTTATGGGGCTGACATATATTACCAAGAATGAGTTCTCATTTTCAATTACTTGCAGCATGCAACAAGGGTGGGCTTTGAAAAGCAGAACTCCTGCCCCTAGATGTGCAAAGCCTGCAAAACCCCGAGTGCTGAGACATATGTTCTTTTCTTGTAAGAAGAAAGAAATTAGGAGTGAAAGAAGTGAGGTTTCACCTTGAGCAAATGCAGCGTGTGCTTCTCCAGCTTCCTTCGGAGTAGGCTCCATTTGAAAGCAGAATTGCAGCCTTGGTAAGGACTGGGATTTGCCTGTCTGATTGCTGTTACTCCCCCAAACAAATAAACAAAACACAATTATCTTTGAATGTTACCCAGGCTAATGTGTAGAACTGGCACTGGGGAGTAAAGAGAGGAGAGGACACCAGGCTAAGATCATTAATTGGTAATGGGGTTTGTCTATTTGTCAACAAGGCGCTTGGCTTGGAGAGCTGAGCAAAAAGCAGGCAAGCTGCAGAAAAACAAACACATACCAAGCCTTGTCACTAATATTTAACAGCCTGTCACAAGCAGAAAATGTGGATCAAAGGTAGGAAAGGCAATGAAGGAGCAGCTTCAGTCCAAGGCATCCATTCTGCATTGTATCAGGGTTCACTTCTGGATCAGGGTACATTCTGCCACGCTGTGTTAGATCAAGCGAGTTGTGAAATGATGGAGCCTAATGCAGAGTGAGTGTTGGGAACGGGAAGTAAAACAACAACCCGTTGTTTTCTTATTCACTAATTGCCATGGGTTTGGGGGTTATCCAGGAACAGAGATGCTGTTTTAAGTGAGGCAGAGAGCTAAGATTGCCAGGCTGTGCTTTGTAAAAAAGCACAGCAAATTGCTTGTGGGATTTGATGTTGTCCTATCCTGCCTCCAGAACAAATCACCCTGGTAGGGGGTTTGGGTTTTCCTTTTTTAAATTGTTGGGAAAAACCTTTACAAAAGATTCTATCACACTAAGGTTAAAAACCAAAAAACTAATCGTCTTTTTTTCTTCTTTCTATATTCTGTTTCTTAGTCAGATCATTTTACTGGCCTTCCCCTTAGTTACAGATGCTGGTCCTGCCCCCTCAGTATGAATGTGCAGGGTAAGGTTCCTCGATTTTCTGGTGATGGAGGTTGTGGCATATCACTTCTCTGCTGGGATGCTGCTGCAGAGATGCACATTCCCCCTTTGGCCACCTGAGCAGAGGTGACTGCTGGCCCCAGGGGACCTGCAGAGTAGCTGCCCTCAGATTTCTGCCAAGCAACCTGAATATGAAGCTTACCGGGGTAAGAGACGGAAGAAGATGGTGGCGGGAACAACTGAGGGTGAGAAAGACAAAATGCCAGTCGAAAAACAAGCATTGTTTAACTATCAAAGAACAAAATGAACTGGAAATTCAACTCATAATTTTTCACGTCTTTGCATCAGAAAACAATTTGGGGAGGGAATTTAATTAAGTTATTGGAGTTTCTTCAAAAGTTTTAATGGCAAATGCTCCTCTTCCCAGCCAACCCCAGTGCTGAGACAAATGATCAGTTAGAGGAATTGCAGCAAATACTGGAAACAACTGATTTATGATATTTTTTTGTTCTGTCAAACAAAACCACTTTGTGTGCTGAGCAGCGTTCCTTAAATGTGGCTCATCTGCCCCCACTGAAGATGACTGTGCAGGTCTGTCTCTGGCAGCAATGAGCTGGCTTGGTGACTTTCCACTGCCATTTGCAGCTGATGGAAGCACCGGCCACCTTAGCTGCTGAAGCTGTGGTTATTAATCATGTCCTCCAGCTGCAGAACGTGCACTCCTGCCCATGCTCACGTGCAGATGTCACCTCCAGGATTAATTGGTATTGATGAACTTGCTTAGCAACCACACGCCAACTGGCTCTGATCCCTGGGGATGCGCAGCTTCCCCATCCTCGCCCAAGAAGACTGACCCTGTGGTGGAGTAACACTGGGGAACAAGAAGCAAATGAGGGAGGGCTTGTGCCATCTCCTCCTCAGCTACCTTCACATGGTGGTGGCCATGTGGGCTGCCTGGGTGCGCAGCAGCAGTGCCATGTTTCATGTTTGAGCCCTGTTTATCCTCTGTCTAAGCCTAGACTGGCAGCTCCAATATCCAGCTTTTGGCTAACCAGAACAAACATCTTTGGTTTCTAAAGTGTTTCTCATGTTTCATTAAGCTGATGGCTTTGGATGGGAGTTGCAGTAGTATAATCCATGTGCTGACAGTGCCCCTGGAGACTCAGGCTGGGGATAATCACATCCTTTTTATACTGCTAATAATTAACTATTGAAACAATTTACTAATGGATGTAGTGGCTTCTTTAAATGATGAATTGATACGGTTTAGCACAGCTATGTGGTATGGGCTTGATGCAAATATTACTTGAGTGCAAAGCCAGTCTGCATTATAGCCTGTTGAGGTCAGAATCTATTAGCCATAATTCCTCTTAGCCTAAATTCTCTTCATCTGTAGAAATTATTCTAAAACCTTCAAAAACAGAGCTGCATGTGCTCTATCATATAGTAATGTATGATCTCATTCACTAAGTGGAGGAGAGGGATGTTTATATAAACTCCAGCCAAAAATATTGTAGTATTACCTAAAAGAGTAAGTTTACCAGGTATTTTAGTCAAAAAATGGATAAACTCCATGTGCATGAATACATTAAATTATATTTACTGGCATGTATTGAATGGGTCTAATCAGAGTAATGGCTGTTGAATGGGTGTAACATCTATTAATTGAATATGGGAACCAGTTTTACCTGATTCTTGATTTTAATCTGTTTCCCGTATTTACAAAATAACTGTCACAGGAAGTTTAACATCTGAGATCTCCCAGATCTTGTCAAATTAATTTCTGAACTCTTGACATTTCTGCAACAACTGTCCTAATTCTTCTTGTAGCATTTTCTTAAGATGACTCTAATAACTAAGTCATGTCTGACAGAATAAAGATAAGCTGTTATTTCTCTCGAAGAGATGACAGTTCCAGTTTCCAAAACAGAAGGAAAGGTTGCTCACTGTTTTACTTCCTGCAGCAGCAAAATTTTCAGGCGTGGGACTGGCAAAACAAAGAGTTACTTGCTGTAGGTAAAGGGTTTTTTCTTTGCATCTAACCATTGCGCTTGGATGGAAAGGTCAGGTGTGTCAGAGATGGTTAAGGCTTTGAAGAAGACAGATGTGTGTATGCAGAAAGAACATAAAGGGGATTGGAATAGCTTAAAGGAATAAGCGGAATTGGAAAGATCTGGGCTTTAAACTTCATTCTGCAATTGAAGTCATTGTTAGCACTCTCCCCCACTGAGGGAAAAATGTCTTGGAGGGGAAAAAAAGGCAGAAAAAATGAAATATTAAATGTGGATTTCTGGCTGGCTATCTCAACTGCTGGAATTACAACAGTGCAAATTACTCCAAGCTTTTTGCAATTGAGTAGAATCCACTTCACCTTTCTTCTCCAGCCCTGGGTTGGGATTGTGGGAACAAGTGCTGGCTATGCTACAAAAGAGGGGAGCTGAAAAAGGTACCCTGCAGGCTACAAGCCTGGAGAAGACAGGAGTGCATGTATGTGCAGCCTGGACCCAGCTGGTCTCTTATTCTCAGCAAGGCAGATATCTATACAATAATTGGTCAGGTTTGCTTAGATGTTTGACAATCACGTCTTCTGTCTTTAGCCTCCTGCCCATCCTGGGAGGGATGGAGCTCCTATGGCCCACACAACCTGTCCCATGCCATGTGGCAACTGCTGCCTCACCTGGCACCAGGATGCTCTTACAGGATGGCAGAAACCTGTGCACCCCCAGCCCTCTGTTTGTGCAGTATTTCACCTCATTTTAAAATATCACCTTGGGAGGATGGTGTTGGACCACTTGCTCTAACCCACTCCCAAAAACTCATGAGGTGAGTCTGGTATTTGCTATGTTTAAGGTAGGCAGTGCCCAGCACTCTCCAGCATCTCATGGCACCACGGCTGCCATCCAGGAAGCCCATGCACCCTTTCCCACCTCCACGAGGCTGCAAACGTGCAAAGAACTGTAAATAAAACAATGTGTTTTGTCTAAACAAGAAGAAAATCCCGGGTACATAAGTAGTTTATTGCAAATGGGAATGGCTTCTGGCACTTTCCTTCTCGAGGCTGCAGGCTGGGGTGTCTGTAGGTGTCTCGCAGCAGCCGATACTCATTAAATAATCCTTTCCGCCCATGCTGCCCTGTTTGGTTTGTCTGCCTCGATGATGTTCCATGAGGGACTGATTTTGGAGATTGAAAAGCTTCTGCATCTTCTCATTACCCCTGCAATGTCCCTTCTGAGAGGGGATTTGAATTTCTGGTCCCTCTCATGTAATCTTCGGTGTGCCATATTCACCACTTCTATTTATTTTCCATTTTAACGCTTGTAAGACTGGAATGCTCCTTTTTATAGAGGCATTACAGTTACGGGTAGAAAGCAAACATCTGCCAGGTTTTTCAGTAGAGAAGCTGTGGGCTTAGTGGGTTTTTTTTTTCCTTGCTACCTAGAAACCATTATATTAATAGAGATCTTGTTGCAATGCTTTCCTGTGAAAAATGTAAAACTTCCAATGGAAAGGCAAAAACATTTTTGCTAGAATCATTCACCTAAATAATGAGGAAAAAAGACCTGAGGGGGCTTAGGATGAGGAAGGATCCAATGTTCATATTTTGGATATTCAAGTTCCATGTAAGAACATGAAAAGAAATAACTCTCATTCGAAAGCAAATTCAATAGGACAGTTTTAATGAGCCTAATCATGAGGTTTGACAGTAGCTGTTGACCTTTTAATGGGTCTCTGCTATGAGAAAAGAGGTTATTTTAACCAGAATGGCTGTTGTTATTTTTCATTCCACTAAGTAAATCATAGTAGAATTACTCAGATGATACTATCGTCTTGTGGAGCTCAGTGGAAAGCTAATTCCTTTCAGGTTTTTTGCAGCTTCATCCTCATTCTTTAACAGTTTCTTCATGATAGATTAAAAAAAACCTGGTTGCATCAACATACGTGTGATGAACCTCAAACAGTATCTGGAGATTTATCTATTGAATTTCCTAGACATATATTCACTGGATAGAGCACAAAATCACACGTTACCTATTTGTTAACCAAATCGAATAGTTATTCAATTGGATCTCATAAGAGAGGAAAAATTTTTTCTCTTTTAGCAAAGCAAAGCTAAAAGAACGTGGAAAACCTGTAGGTGTGTTCCAGCCCTTCTCTGCATAGATCACTCAGAAAATAGTGTCTTTTTAATAGTAGTGGCAGTAACCGTCTAATAACCTGAATTAGGAAGGCTTTAGCAATTGGCAAGCATTCTCTTTTTCTCCGTGTTAAATATTTTGTCAAGGCTTTTCACAACTCTGGCTGCTGCAATTTCACATCTTTCTCCAAAAGGTGTTTTTCTTTCTAGCAGATGAGATTTTGTGCTCTCTTGGGCAGAGCCTCCTGAATGCTCTCTAACAGCCCTCAAGAGCAGCGTTGTGCCAGCTCACCACCAACACAGCACCATGAGCTGTGGTGGGTACAGCCTGGTATTGCCCTTGCATGTGCCTAGGAAGGGAAAACTAAATGGGGATCTCGGGGGCTGAAAGCATGTGGTTTTGCCCACTCCACCATGGGGATGGCTCTCTGCTGCTCCTCAGACAACTCGCAGTTCCCAAACTGAGAGTCCCTCTCCAGCATCCTTATAGGCCCCCTTCAGATACTGGAAGCTTCTCAGAGGTCTTCATGCATCTTCTCTTCTCCAGGCTGAACAGCCCAACTTTTCTTATCCTGTCTTCATACAGGAGATGCTCCAGCCCCTGATCATCCTCATGGCCTCCTCTGGACTTGCTCCAACAACTCTATGTCCTTCTTAAGTTGAGGACACCAGAACTGCACACAGTGCTCCAAGTGGTGTCTCACAAGAGCAGAGTAGAGGGGCAGGTTGTGTGAGTTTGTGATCTTACTCTTCCAAGGTTTCTGACTTATTTTTTGACGATTTCAGGTATAAGGGGGTTGAATTTTTTCTTTTGCATTGCCTCTTATTTGGTTCATATTTGCAGCAGCTTGACTGCACCTGCAAAAAACCTCTTACAAAATTTTCTGCAGGTCTCTCTGGAAAAAGAGGGGAGGAAAGGAAACTCTTGGTACCTTGGGCTGAGTAAAGATACCATCTTTTCCCCAAAGAGCTTATGGTTCAGCCATGGAGTAGGTGTTTGCTGAATAAGTAAGTGCGCTGTGACCTGGCCTTGAGCAGACAGGCAGCATTTGAGGTGTGAAGAGAGATAAAAATCAATAAATACACCATTTACCATTTACTCAGCCCAAACAAAATACTTCATCGAGACACCAATGTAGCTTTAAAAAAAAGAGATAGCACAAATTACAGCTCCAGTGCAGTGTGTATGGCAAGGGTTTATGGCATTCTGCTGCCCTTATTTACAGCTCATTTAAAACACTGTGTCAGGATGTTTTGTTGTTATTACCACTGCTTTTCTTCCTCTCCTCCTCACTGCTGCTATCACATAATAGTCTGTGGAAAGCAGTTGCTGCCATTCCATGTGCAATTGCTAAATGAGGAAGAGGTGCATGGGCTCTTCCAGCATTAATTCCATCTAAACCAGTTCATGAATTGGGAGTAGGTTTAAAGTTCTGCTCCTCCTCTTGGCAAAACTCCCCTTTGAGTTTCCCTGTTTCTCACCTACCATCTCCCCTCACTCGCTGATCTCTCTGTCTGAAAAACTAATTGCATTGAAAGTAGAGAAGAGCAATGAAATGAGCAATCCTTGATAGAAACAGGTTTAAGGTTCTCAGTTTAGATAATCTCGATGGAGTCAGGAGTGTCCCAGTAAAGGTTTGATTATCTGGTTCCATCTCCCAAGTGTGATTCTATGGAAAAACAGCTCTTCAGACTGTTAAGTGTTACAAACATCCGATCAAGAGCACGTTTTTGGTAACTTGGGCTCAGCACCAGAGACTGCAGCCCCAGCCATCACAGCAGGCTGATCTAAAAGGATTTCCTGGTCTCTTATGTAGAAGTAATAGTACCAGGGAACAGGAAAGATCAGGTAAACCTTGTTTTGGCTGCTTGTTCTGTCACTGGCCTATCAGAAGTAAAGGCTAGCTCTAATTTACCTCTCCATTTCCTTCTTTAGCAGACTGAGTGTTTATAGAACTTCTTCAAGGGAGCTGCCAGGGTGTGTTCCCAAAAGACCAACTTGCTAGTGAATAATCAGCTGAAATTCTAATGAGAAAATCCCTTCACTGGGCAACAGCTTTCCTACTTGAATGCTGCATTATCAGCTCAAAATGATTCAGACAGATCTGAGGAATTTACTTTAGGCAGCTTAGGAGATAAAGTCAGTGCAGCAAGTTATCGTGATTAAGTATTTAAGACTTATCCTAAAAGCCCGTTTTGCTCAATCCACTTCCTAAGAAATCCCCATTGAAACCCTTCTTTTCAGGTTAAAACGCAGTCAGACTGCAGCAGGCAATTTCCCTTTCTCTGGCCAGGGGTAATTCTCCTCCATCCTCCGGATGTGGGGGTGATGCAATGTTTCAGAGGCAATAAGCTTCCCAACAGATCGCCTCATTCTACACTTCATGTGACTTCAGCGAGCATCACCATGCTGCTCTGCTACAGCACCTTCTCCCTTAGGTCTGGGAGGGAATATTTGTCTGAAAGAGGATTGGGCTTTGGTATTTTTTAAAGGATATTAAAGAGATTAATGCTGCTTTCTTTGTGGAGCAGTTAGGAATTGGTGCTCAGGAGTCCTGGCAGTGATCAGCAGGATTCAAACGAGCACGTGTGAGCTTCAGAGAGCTCCCAAGTGCAATCCATCACGGGAACATTCGGCTCCCTATTTCATCTTTTACTCTGCCCGAAGTTCATGTACAGTTGTGTGGAGCAGCTGCATGTGTGTGTCTGTACAGCACAAATAGCCTGTTGCTGGGCTGTTTACGGGTGCGTAATTATTTCTTAGAACTGACTGACAATGGGTGGAATGGGAAAACCTCACAGGCATTTCCCCCCCTCCCCCTTTTTCTCGTATTTGCACTGTATTCCCATAGAGAATTTGTATTTCCCTCTGGATGCTGCCCTGAGAATGAACACAGCTCATTCCAGTACTGCCTTGTCTGGATGAATGCTCAGTCAGCACATCCATTACTCCACCATCGGAAAAATAAAGATTGTTTCACTGAAAAAGTCTCTTGTGCTAGAAGTAGTGTCTCAACACAACATTACCTCTCTAAATCCTTTGAAACATGGTGCAAAATCAAGGCTCTAGCCCTATTAACCCCTTATTCTTTCTCCCACTCCCATTTTAACCCTTTAAACTCACAAGAAACCACCGCTCACAGTTGTAACACATACTCCAGATAATCTTTAAGGTGGCATTTACCACTGCAATGTCTTAGGACATGGACAAGAGGTAGAACTTGAGAGATGAAAACAGGTAACAGGCACAGTGGACTTTAGATCTGGGAGATGTGTGCAATAGTAGTTCATCCTGTAGCTGAATGTGAACGCTGTTGATATTTAATATCTTACCAGAAGGGATGAGTATTTGAAGGACAAGCATTCATAATTTGCTTTGACATTTGATATGATCAAGCAAGTAAAGGAATAATATTCCATTTCTCCCTTGTCAAAAAGATAATGAGCTTCATAACTATTGGTATTATAGGAAAAATACAGCCTGTGTAGTGTAAAATATGTGAGGAGCTGCTATAAATTCCTCTATAAATTGTGTATATCGTGGGTTTGTGATGGCCCTATTCAAACACAGCAGGACTATCCTTTTTAATTTTCTGGTTTGCTGTGCAAGTCTCTAGCAAAAGAGACTTCTTTTTTTAATGAAAAAAAAGTTTTCTTCAAATTATTTATAGAAAGAGCATTGCTGTCATCGAGTCTGTCTCATCATATCATTCTTGAGTATCAATTTCTAGGCTCAGATGACAAACCATAGCAGTTACTTTTCCAATAGCAGCTTCTGGCTTCCTGACAAACTTGAAATGCGGTTATCTAGAAAGCTTCAGAGTTGCTTCTGAGCACATTTTATTTAGTAGAAAGCAGTTGTGTTGCTTTGCTTCCCATGACTAAGCCAAAGAATATTTAATATATTAAAAGGAATAATAGAATCAAGGCCAAGCTGTTGTCCATCAAGTGGCAAGAGAACAACAATATTTTGCCTTTAAGATGACCGTTTCTTCAGCTCTGAGGGACAACCTGAAACTATTCATGTTGGCTCCAGATGACCTTTTATAGGACTAAAGAATAAATTCAGCCTCCTAACTCCTCAAACAAAATTCAAGTTCACCGTTTTTTGGTTTCAACTCTCTGAAATGTGATGGTGACTTCTCTTGCTGGAGGAAGAAGACCCTCCAAAGAGTGTGGGGTCCCCAGATGTGAAAGATGCTGTGCCCTTGCAATATATGCTGAATGATAATAGATGGGATCGGTGGGTTGGTAGGTCAGGTACTGTATCAGCCCTCAGAAGTGAATTCAGCCTTTGTTTTGCCACAGAATTTATGAGCTTGGCAAACCATATGGATCCAGCTCTGCAGAGGTCTCCTAGTGTAGTTCAGTAGGTATCACAATCTGCAAGATCTGATCCAAAGCGTATGAAAATATAGTTCCGTGAACAACTTCAATATTATTCCTCTTAAATATACTTGTGACATAACTGATACCTTCTGCCACATCCCATATTCTTACAAGGTTCTTTGCTCAGGCTGGAGATCTTTGTGCTTGTGAAATCTGCTTCTAATCTGGTGACTTGAATTGAGTCCCACCACTGCCCTGTGTATAAAAGATTATCTGACACTGTAAAAAATGTATGAGGCCTTTCTCCAATTCTTCATACATAGCATAATCTGAAGGAAATTATTAAGGGTTTGGGGTTTTTTTCCCCTAATATCAGCATGGAATTCAATAGGAAAGATATCAAGACCCATAGGAGATGACAATAGTTAATTATATAGATGTTCTTATAGCTTTAGGACATTCCTAGATGTTAAACTTCATTCTCACATGCATAAAACCAAAAGCTGAGAAAGGACCAGGGAGGATGAAGTATCTTTCCCAGGCTTTGCTGATGGTTAGACTCTATTTACATCAAAAGCGCTATTTAATTGAAGTGATTATTTTCATTCTGAGAAAGAACTCTCTTGAGTTTTTCTTGAGCAACTTCCAAAAAGTTTCTCTTAGTAAAATACTGGTGTTATTTTTCTAGATGATAGATTTAAAAAAAAAAAGACTAATCTGTTAAAGTCAATGTGTTTCAACGCGTTTGACACTTGGCAGCAGAAGCAGCAGTGCTAAATGGTAACATCTTGCAGTTTTTCTGCTATCAGTGGTGTCTCTGGGGCAGGATTTTATTAGTGACAGCTCTTGCTGAATTCGGTTAAAGTCCAAGTTTCATCTCCAAAGTAACTGTTACTCAGTTCAGAAATAAAATGATTGGGCACAGGATTTCATTTAAAGCTTTGAACATCAACATCAAGGAATCAAAACAATTATGCCTTAAGTTTCTCTTTCTCCAGTGTAAAAAGTATTTCTGGGTTTGGACACTTGCCCTTGCATGGTGTCCTCTGGGGGCTAAATCACAGGGGGAAGCTGTGGGGCTTTCGCTTGTCATTGTCATGAGCTTTTGTCTCTGGTCTGAGCTTGGAACAATTGGGTCTTAATTCTGGTTGAGGACGGAAGATGCTACTGCAGTGCAAAACATCCCCAAGGCTGCTCTACTGCTACATTCAACAGCAGGGTTATAAGGCTGTACCATAAGCAAAGCCTGTAAATCAAAAGTTACATGATGGGCAACCTCTACTACGTATAGCAGGTCAGATAGCTTTTGCATTTAAGAAAAGACTACATGTTTTTTTGCTATTGAAGAGCGCAAGCATTTTTGCCTTCCTTTTGCCACAAATGGAGATTATTCAATGGTTGGATTTAATGAATTCAAAATCCTTAGAAAATCACTAAAGCCAGACATCAATGTAAAATACTCCAGCTTTCAGTAGTGGAATATAATATTAGCTCTCCCACGATCTACTTCATGCATTTCAAAAGAACAGGGAAAAATTCTAAACTGAAAAAGACAGCTTGGGCAGAAAATGATTGTCTGCCTTGGATGCTTCTCTGTAACCCTTTAGGAGCCTGAGTTACTTCTCACAAGGCAATTGAAACAGACACTTTCTTAGCAAAATGCAGGGGGAGGATGAGGAGCAAGAGATTTTTATTAGTGAATTCTGTGAATGTCCTGTTACATTGCACAATCAGTAGGACTATGTGGTAGGGTTGCCGCAGGGCTGGTGGCTCTGAGCCCATGGAAACCGTGTGTCTCGTTCCTGCTGGCAGAAGCTGCTGGGAACCCACCAGACCATTTGTCCTGTCTCTTGTTGCATGGCTGGACTGAGAGCACCTGAGGAGGGTATTTCTGTGCCATGTGGGAATCCTGCCCCACGACAGCCCTTCTCCTGCTCTTTGCTATGGAGAACCAGCCAGGAGCAGCTCTCTCAGGCAATGCAGTAATACAAATAAATAATATTAATTAAGGCTCGATGGGTTTAAAAAGCTATGGAAATAGCATCTCTCCTGCTGTTTCAGTATCTCATTTTCCCACTCTGTCCAAACCCCCGAAGCCCAGAGGTACAAACATATATTTTAACTGAGAAGTTTGTTGAACCTCATTAAACTTAAATGCTCGATCCAGTTTTCCTGAACGAGGCTTCACCCTGCTTTTGAGTTTACCTGACTTCATTCTTCCATCCCTAATGGAGCCATTCATTTACAAGGTGATTTTGCAAAGGCACTGATAGCCCTACAAACTACAGCTGAAAAGAAAAGCATAATTGACATGCTTAAACCAAGCACCTCATGTAGAGCTCTTCTGTGCTTACAGGCTTCACGTCTGAGCAATTTGCTGAGGTCTCTGTGAAATAAAGACCAGCTTTTAATCTGCATTTTGCTTTTTGCCTTCCCAGTTTTTATGGCAAGGAGGAGCAGCTGAAAAGCATCTCTGCGTTGGAATGCTGAGCAGCGGAGTCACACAAGCACCTGCAGCCATCCACGCACTGCTCGGGAACAGCGCTGTATTTCTCGAGGTTTGTAGCTCTTGTCCTCCCACTCCCTAATTCATATACATAAAGCTGGTGTGCTGCCACGCTCCCTCCACACAAATGCATTAGCTGATCAGGAAGGCTTCCCATTCATCTGGCTTGTCACTTGGATGAGGTGGAGGCAGGACAGACTTGTCAACTCGCAGTGATGAGAGTCAGGGGTGGAAAGCAGAGTAACATGATAAAAAATGGTGTAGATATTTCTCCCTTTGGTTTTCCAATAGCAAATTGCCGAATTCTCCCCATCCCTTTCCGAACAGGAGGGAAACAGCAGCCCAAATACTTGCCTACAACCTCGTTGCGCTGCGTAGGGCTGCAGGAGGAGATCATAGCTAACACACCCACCCCGTTTGCTCTGCCCGTGGCTCCCCACACAACCTGAGCACCCTTCTTGGGACTGCGGCACTTTGTGCCCCGTTTTTGGCACCATCCCTGCTGTGATTCCCTGGGCGGGGGCAGATGTGCGGACCCCAGAGCCAGCAGATTTACACCCTCGGCTGGGCAGCACCTTCCTGATCTCCAGGCACGTTCTGCCGTGCGCGGGGTGCGGAGCCGGCATCTCTCGCACCCTCATCCCTCGCTAAGTTCCCACTTCAGACGGGGCACCGCGGTCTCGCCGCCGGCAGAGCGCATCGGGAGCGCACAACA
>NW_009923540.1:0-5057 GCF_000696875.1 Nestor notabilis
GCTCCTTCAGGACCCGTGGGTGGATTTCATCTCGTAGATGCCCACAC
Organism: Nestor notabilis; assembly: GCF_000696875.1. Classification (NCBI taxonomy): domain Eukaryota; kingdom Metazoa; phylum Chordata; class Aves; order Psittaciformes; family Psittacidae; genus Nestor; species Nestor notabilis. Next base: position 48 of record NW_009923540.1, read on the forward strand.
CAAGACCCTTTATCATTCTTGTCTCTTCACTGTCCGTATAAAAATGACAGATGTTGTCCACAGCAATATCAACCCACCCAAAATCTCCCTCCTTTCCTTCCCCTCACCTCCCCTCTCATATGTAGACACATAAGGATACCTAAAGTGAAGTGGAAGGAACCTAGGCTTTAGCTGCGTCTGTAATCAACAGTTATTAAATGCTGCTACTTACCAGCTACATAACACTGAATCTGAGCACTGGAAGATACCAAATTATGAACCCAACGGAAAACAAAATTTTGAATCTGAACCTTAGACTGGATTCTGCATCTGGATCAGTCTTTAAACAGCACCATATCTAACCCTCCAACTGACTCTGAATTCCCAATTTGAGTTCTGAGTGATTTTCTTTAGAGAAAAAAATACTTTTTGAATGTTAAGGTTATGGTAAATTACCATAAATTCTCCAGTGGCCCTACTGGTGACCACAATGGGCGTGTTTATTTCAGCAGTCTGGAATTACAGAAGGAGGAACTACAGCCATTGTGTTGAACAGTCCAACATATATGTCTAGCAGCAACGGAATAAGTTGAATGTTGGGAAAGACTGCATGAGAAGAATGTAATAAAGTGTGAAATAGTTTCATAGGAATAATCACAGAAGCAGCAAGATGTAGTGACCTAAATTCACACAAAGGCACCTTATATGGTACACAAATATACATAATACATCTATAAGACCAATTTTTCTTCATCTGCAGTTATGTACATACGATTATTTGCTCTCATGTATATGTGACAAGAAAGGTGAAAAATGCAGCATGTTTATATTTAAAGCTGCACATGCAGGTATGAGAGCAAACGTTGACAATTCTTATGTTTAGAATACTGCTTCTTCTTAATTTCCCTTACTACCTGAATACGAGGAGGGGAGAAATGACAGTACACAATATTGGTCTGATAACATGGCTGATTTTTAAATCTCTTCATTTCTAAACTTCCTTTCTGATCAGCAAGAAGAGAATTATAAATGCTTCTTCAGTTCATGAAAAGCTCCTACTTGAATTCTCAAGGGCCAGAATATTTGATATCAATATTGCAATGGACAATTCTTGAAACAGACCCATAAATCCACATAAAAGAAATTAATTTTGATTGTGAGAAGGAAAGCACATGCAGGATGACAAACCTGTAAAAATTAGAAGTGTTACTACCTAGCTGTTGGCATTGCATACTATACACAAAATGTTCTTCCCATCTTGATCATTACATCTCAGTCTTCCTTTCACAATTGGTTATTAAATATGTTATCATTTGGAAACTTCTTTTTTATTATACATCCTGAGTAACACTCTGAAACCTTGTTTCTGAACCCATTAAAAAGTCTTCTTTAAAAAAAAAAGATTTGAGATATCGAGGAATGCTCCTTAAAAGCTGAAAAAAAAAAAAATAGTACTGAGGAAAAATATAGCCGAAGTAGAAAAATTTTATCATTTTGTGAACAGGCAGAAGATATCAAAAGCACAAGTAGCATGAAGATGAACAGAGACCTCTGGAATTCTAAATAATAAAAAAAAGATGTAGCCAGGTTAAGCGAGGAAACTGCTGTTTCTCCAAGGTCTGCAAACAATGGCAAGCAGGTCTAGCAGAAGGTAAGGAGTTTGATTTTCAAACATGCACTTTACAGTTAGGAGCCCTTCAGTTTTAATTTCTACTGATCACAGGACATGCTTCATGTTGGGACTCTCTCCCACCAAGGCCCACCCCACCTCCACCCCCACATCTACAGCTCATTATTCACTTTTGTTGCACCTTGGGGCTTTTTTACTTCAAAACACTTCTACAGTTCAATTTTTTTTATTTTTTTTCTTACTTATTTTTCCATTACCTCTCTGTCTTTGAAATGCTTTTACAACTTCTATCTTCCTTCTCTCCTCCTGTTTCTATTTGCTTTCTTTCCAGGTAGCTGTTCTAACTGAAAGCTTTGGGAATTTAAACAGACATCCCCCCTTCCTACGTCATCAGGCAGAGCTTTGGGTGGATTTATCAATAATTTTCCACGCAATAGGATTATAAAAAAAAGACTGTAAGACTCTCAGACTCAAAAAAGCCAGGATCATTTGAATTTAATCTATAATAATTACTTTTTTATATAGAGAATTTTCAAAGCAATCATGTAAAGCAGTGTAGAAAGAAAGCAAGTTTTTAGACTCTCCCCCACAAACAGGTCTTTGTGTAGGGTTTGACTTCGATCTACTCAGCAGCATCCAAAGGGATAGGAAACTCTGCGCAATCCCCACTGGCCTCTTGGAAACCTCTTCCCAGCTCACTGGGACTGGTGTTGCTCCTGGCTGGTCATTTGGATCACTGCTCTATGAGCTGGCAGGAACAGACAGTTGTGACATCCCATGAAAGTTGCAGAACATAGAGATATCCTCATATCTTGCTCTGCATGTCCAATACTTTTTCTTTCGTGAAATTTTGCTTTACAATTCTATAAATTGAAAATTTATAGAAGCCAAGATTTAGACTTTATCTAATTCTTAAATTTAAAATTAATCTTGTAAGTTCTGAGCAAGATTTCACTACCCGAGATGTCACCTACTCATCATTTCCCAACATATAGTATCAGGAAAAGCAATCCTTTCTACCCACCTATTGACAACCATGTCTATTATTGTTGACTGAACGATTTGTCAATTTGCTTGGCTAAGATTGCTATTAATAATCTATGGCATAACTAATCACAAATTTGGAAGCTACTCTCTAATTTCTTCAAAAAGTCCTGTGAATTCATTAAACCCAGTAAAGTAATTGGAACACTTTCTGAGAAATTCGGAATTCATTATATAGGGTGATTTCTTTTTTTTTTCCTGTGCTCAGTGGTTCATAATAAATGAATAAACCACATTTCAAATTCCTGCTCAGCAGATGTCACCCAGTTAGTGACCTGTTGCAACATCTATTATTAGATGCACTATTTAATTAGGATACACACTCAGGAGATCTGCTTCATCAGGATGTCTCCCAGTGAACACATTTAAGTCCAGCAACACTCATTGGCAATGACTTTCGTAATGGGGATGGTGAATTTCCTTAATTGCCTCAGGATGAGTTAGCATGTTAACTTAAGTCTTGTAGTATTTCTGTCTTCTCTGACAAAAGCTTTCAGGTTTTCTCAAGCTGTGATAGAAAACACATGAAATATGTATTGTCCTGATTTTGGCTGGGATAGAGTTAATTTTCATCCTAGTAACTGTGTTTTGGATTTAGTATTAGAACAATGCTGATAACACACCAATGTTTTAGTTGTTGCTAAGTAGCACTTAGCCCAGTCAAGGACTTTTCAGTCTCTCATGCTCTGCCAGCGAGGAGGGGCACAAGAAGCCTGGAGGAAGCAGAGACAGGACACCTGACCCAAACTGGCCAAAGGGATATTGCATACCACAGCATGTCATGTCCAGTGTACATACTGGGGGAAGATGGCTGGGAGGGGATGATTGCTGATCAGGGATGGGATGGGCACTCTCAACAGGTGGTGAGTAATTGTACTGTGCATCACTTGTTTCTTTGGGGTTTTATTCCTCTCTATCTTTTGTTCTTTTTATTAATATTATTATTGTTCTTGCTATTATTATATTCCACTTATTTTCAGTATTAAACTGTTGTTATCTCAACCCACAGGTTTTACCTTTTTCCAATTCTCCTCCCCATCCATAGGGTGGAGGCAGATTGGCTGTGAGCAAGTGGCTGTGTGGTACTTGCTGTCTCCAGTTAAACCACAACATGCATCTACTGCCTCCTCCTATCTCCAACTGTGCAATAATGTCAGAAATAACAGTGCTAAGGAGAGTGGGTTTGAACAGCCTTCAAGCCAAGCTAAAAAATGAATTTGTAGTGAACATTAAAAATTCCAAAGAATAAGATCAGTGAAAAATCACATTTAAAATTAATAACTAAACTTCATAGAAAAGTTTTCATATAGACATCAAAATGAATTTTCTGCGAAGGAAAAAAACTCTCCCTATTTGCACTGTGAAGGTTTCTGTCAAAAACAGCATGTGTTCTTTCTTTTGCTCTATAATTTGAGGTACCTGCTACAGGCTTCTCGAAGCAACAAGAACATTATTTTAAGAAGGGACATAGATAAGTATAAAACATAAATAGATAAAATCCATGAAACATCCTCTTTGAATATGTTTCTACACTGTATGAGATAAAAGTATAGAATCATAGAACAGTTAGGGTTGGAAAGGACCTTAAGATCATCTAGTTCCAACCCCCCTGCCATGAGCAGGGACACCACACACTAAACTCTGTCACACAAGGCTCTGTCCAATATGGCCTTGAACACCTCCAGGGTTGGAGCATTCACAACTTCCTTGGGCAACCTATTCCAGTGCCTCACCACCCTCACTGTGAAGAACTTCTTCCTTATATCTAACCTAAAGTTCCCCTGTTTAAGTTTAAAGCCATTATCCCTTGTCCTACCACTAGAGTCCCTAATGAAGAGTCCCTCCCCAGCATCTCTTGTAGGAAAAAAGATTATCCTAATTGTTCAGTTATAGAAAGGAAAAAAACATACCTAGTAAAAATGATGCACACATCATTTACAGGGTACAAACTGAAAGCAGATGACTAGCTTTTCAACACTCAAAGTCCCTGTAGACATACGGTCAACATCTGCAACTTTAATAGGTATATAACTGGTATTAGACTTGCAACCCCAACAGGGGCCCTATGTTACATGTTATCAATCACTCTCACCTGCCAAAGAATATGAAGGTACTGAGAAATTGCTAAACACCCTGCAAATTTATCCCATCTTTGTAAAACAGATCCTTCTTTTATAGTACAAGTCACGCATCATAAATGTTAATGATATCCTTTACTTTGTATTTCTTAGAGGTTTTGCAATTTGGGGAACTTTATTATAAAATAACAAGATCATTTGAATGGGATTCCTTCCTTACTTATAAAGGTTTGCTGCATATACTTCACATCTTTGATTTTATTATTATTATTATTTCTT
>NW_009923541.1:0-286 GCF_000696875.1 Nestor notabilis
ATGCTCATGTGCAGCCAGGGTGCAGCGGAGTTTTCAGTGGGGCTGGGTGGGATTAAACTTAAACAGGTTTAAATGAGGTTAATGTAGGTTAAATGAGGTTAAATCCCTGCTCCTGCTGCTCCACACACGGGGATTTGATCCCTGAGAAGGGGAGGCTCCGGAGAGACCTTACGACAGCTCCCAGTGCCTAAAGGGGCCTCAAGAAACATGGAGAGGGGCTTTGGACAAGGGATGTGGGGACAGGACAAGGGGAATGGCTTTGACCTGGCCGGGGGGGGGCCGCAGA
>NW_009923541.1:699-978 GCF_000696875.1 Nestor notabilis
CCAAAGCACTGGAGGACACCATGTCCAGCTCCTCAGCGGATACAGGTCAGGGCACTGAGATGTACTGGGCTCTACAAGGAGGTGGGGGGTGTTTCTGTAGCCTTTTGGGGGTCAGGGTCACCCTTCTGGGGGCTTGGGGACAGGTCGCGTTGGGAGCAGCGCCCCACGGTGCGATGGTGGTGTCCCCGCAGGGCTGTGCTCGGAGGCCTGCCTGTGCCACCGCTCTCACTGTGACTCTCCACCGCTGCTCCGGGCCGGCTCCGCAGGGCAGACCCAGGG
>NW_009923542.1:0-9740 GCF_000696875.1 Nestor notabilis
CCTCACCTGCAAGCCGAGGGGCTGCCGAGCGTCAGCGGATTGCTCTGGCTTTATTTTCCTCCCCTGTTGCCAGCAGAGAGCAGCAAAACTCTTCCCATGGCTCAGCTTCACGGTGTGGCTCTGGGGAAGGGGATGGAGGTGGGGATTCAGGACCCAGGCAGGGCGCAGAGCCCATCTCACTGCTGTGTTAGTGGGGGGACCATATCTCTGTGTCCGGGTGTCCTGCAGCAGGTAATAACTGCAGTACCCCAGGCACTGTTTCCATGGATATGAATGCCTGGATAGCTGGGTCTGGAGATGACATGAGTTAGACTTCGTCCTGCAAACAGAAAGAGTTTCTTAAGCCCCATTTCTGCCTACAAGTGAAGGCTTAGCTCTTGCTGGCTGTGCAGCGCTCTGCCCGGCTCTTTGGTCACAGTAGATAACTTTCTTAGAGGAAAGAGCTGATGGCTGAGCCCTGACCTGCCTTGAACATCAGGGAGAATGAGCTTCACACTGAGCATCCTTTAAGGAAGAGACAGTGACATCCGCACCGGTTCCTTGTGCCTGCCCTGAGCCTGTCCCTTTCCCTGTGCAGGGCTGATGATCTCGGGCTTTGCCCAGGCTGGGGCAGCCCTGGCCAGGCAGGAGTACGTGAGCCGGGCCGCAAAGGCAGCCGCCTTCCTGCAGAGACACCTTTTCGACCCCAGCAGTGGGAGGCTGCTGCGGAGCTGCTACCGCGGCAAGGACAACGCGGTGGAGCAGAGGTGAGCAGTGGTGCAGTGTCTGCAAACCGACTGGCCACCCCACTGCCCTCAGCAGTCCCCGTTGTCCTCTCCTACAGGCAGGGCTGAATGTGGAGGGAGGGAGGCTGTTTGGTCCAGAACTGCCTCCAGAGCATTTGGGATGGATTAGTGCCCCACACCCAGTGCAGAGGGATGAACGTCAAATCGTTTCCCATTCCTCATCTTCCAACCTGGCACAAACCTTCCCCTGACTGTATAGAAACCCCAGCCTGAGCAATGTGATGGCACAGCCACCACTTATCTTGGAGTGAGCTCTCTTTGGCTAGCAGAGACCAGTAGGTAGGGCTTTGCTGGGTTGGAGAACAGTTCCCACTTGGCCAGTGTAGAGACCCTCATGCCCCTTCCCTGTCTGCCACTGCAGTGCCGTGCCCATCCAGGGCTTCCTGGAGGATTATGTCTTCGTCATCCAGGCTCTCTTTGACCTGTATGAAGCCTCACTGGATCAGGGCTGGCTGGAGTGGGCCCTGCAGCTCCAGCACATGCAAGACAAGCTCTTCTGGGACCCCAAAGGCTTCGCATATTTCTCCAGCGAGGCTGGCGATCCCTCCCTGCTCCTACGTCTGAAGGATGGTGAGCCTGGGGACATGGCCATGCCATGGGTTATGCTGTGGGGCAGGGGTGATGCCTGGCTGGAGGACTAAGCCATGGGGTGCTGAGGCATTGCGCTGATGGAGGAGCTCTTGTCCCCTGCAGACCAAGATGGAGCGGAGCCCACTGCCAACTCTGTCACTGTCACAAACCTGCTCCGAGCAGCTTGTTACTCTGGCCATACAGACTGGGTGGAAAAAGCCAGGCAGATCTTGGCTGCTTACTCAGAGAGGCTGCAGAAGATCCCAATAATCCTGCCAGAGATGGCCCGGGCCACCGCTGTCTTCCATCACACTGTCAAACAGGTACAGGCTGGGGCTCATGTGGCCTGTACAGGACATGGGTGGTGTGGGTACAGTCACAGCTCTGATTTGTCCCTCCTGCCGTCCATGCTCTCCCTGGACAGGTTGTTATCTGTGGGGACCCACAAGGAGAAGACACCAAAGAGATGCTGCGCTGCGTCCACTCCGTCTTCAGCCCAACCAAGGTAGAGGTGCCAGCCCTCCCTGCCCGCTGCACAGCCACTTCCCACCAGCTGTCATCACATTCCCTGCTGCTGCCTGCATCGCTGCTGCCTTCATCCTTTCTCCCAGTGCGGTAGCACCCATCCTCCTTCTCCCCTGTCCTGCCTCCCTTTTGGGAAGCATCCTATCCTTTCCATATCCGTAAGCACAGACAGCAGGGCCATGGCTGAGCCCCTGCACCCCTCTCCCTGGCACAAAGCACTGGCAGCCCAGGGAGCTGCTGCAGCAGTGGCTGCTGTCACTGCTGGCTGTTTACACAGCTCAGCCTGAGCCCAGCACTCCTATCCCGCCACCTCCTGACAGCCATCCCTCTTTCCGTGCTGCATTGCATGGAGATGCAGGTGCTCCTTTTCCCACCCACCTCCAGCCTGCTCCCTGCTCTCCTTCCCCACTCCAAGAAGCTGCCTGAGGCAGACCAGCCCCAGATCACCCATTCCAGGGGCATGGCAGCTTTGGGAATTGACTTTGCCAAGGAGTTGGGGAAACATCACGGCTGTGTCCCCTGCCACCAATGCTCCCTCAGTGCTTGCAGCGTGCTGGGGGCTAAGCTGATCTGCAGGAATACAATTAATTAGGTCGTTCCAGTAATTAATTCCTTATAAACCTCACATTGAAATTCTTGCTGTAATGATAAAATGACATTGAGGTTACAGGTTTCAATGGACCCTGCACCTAGAGCAGCCCTTTGCCACAAGCAGCTGCCATGGGGCTGTAAGTGCTCCAGGGTGATGCCAGTGGTTGCTTCCCTGGGGATCCTGGTGCTGGGAGCAGAGAGAGTTGGATCCCTGCTCCTGGTATAGATCCCTGCCCTGTTAATGGTCTTTAGGGTAATTATGAAGGATCCCATTATCTCCTCAGCTGCAGAGCCCTAGTCTGTGCTTGCCTTCATCCTGGCCCCGCAAGAGGACCTTAGGGAGCTTGTGAGAAAAATGAATAATGAATTTCAGATTGGGCATGAATTGGTAATTAATCACTCCTGGAATTAATTCCAGACAAAGGAGAGCCGGGAGGAGGTTGGGGGAAGAACAGGAGGGGCAGGCAGGGAGACAGGCCGAGCCAGCGCTGCATCAAGGCAGGGGCTGAGCAGTGATGAGGGGTGATGGGGACAGGATGCCTGCAGCAGCCATTAGCCAGGGCAAGGGCTTGGGGACATGGTGACCCCCTAGGCCAGCCCTTGCCAGGCCTGGGTGAGGCTGCATGGTGTTCCTGCTGGGAATCATGCCTGCTGGGTGTCATTCCTGGCTTTGTGTTTGCTCCTGGTCCGGTGGCAGAGGGTGCCACATGCTGGGGTGGGAGATGTGTGTGCTGTGGGTGGCAGTGCTTGGTGGCAGCATCCCTTGGTGGCAGCAGCATGGACATGTGGCAAGTGTGTCAGTGCTCAGCGGGCACCGCAGTGGGTGCATATGGTAGGGCTGGGACACATGAAGGAGAACCATGTACTCCAAGAGCAGGATGTTGCTGCCGTGCCTTGGACTTTGGGAAGGGCCAGTGTTTTGCTCGCCCTTTGCATCTGTGTGGGCATCAGGCTCCTGGCCAGCTCCTGGCCTTTCCCTGATGAGCGCACAGGCCCTGAGGCTTTGACAAACATTTTCTCTTTCAGAAAAGCTAATTATCACGGCAGCCCTGTCGTGCTGCTGTATCAGCCAGGAGAGCCCCCAACCCACTGCTTGCCTGTGTCTGACCTTCTTGGGAAGCAGCTGAAGGGCTGCAGGGTGGGATGGGGTGATGCTGATGCTGGGGTTGGGTGGGTGTCCCCAGGGAGCTGGCTGGCTCTGGGACACTGTATGTTGGTTCCTGTGCTTCATCCCTGCCTGAAAAGGGAGGCAAAGCTGCCAGGGGCGATGTGGACCATACGCTCCCTCCAATGCAGGTGTGATGGGGATGTGGCCACCGTCGCACCCTGGCAGAGGGCTGGCTGGGTCCACTCGGCTCCCTGTCCCTCTCCCTTCATTGGGTGAGTGCATGGGGGATGCTGCCAGCACTAGGCAGGTCTATGGGGAGGGAAGGCCCAGCTGATGGTGCTGCCTGTGCTCTCCAGCTCTCACAGCTCCTTCTCGGGCAGGTGCTGATGCTGGCAGATGGAGACAGCGCTGGGTTCCTCTACCGCCAGTTGCCTTTCCTTGCGTCCCTGGAGAGGAAGGATGGGAAAGCCACCGCCTATGTCTGCAGCAACTTCTCCTGCTCCCTGCCCGTCACCTCGCTCCAGGAGCTGCGTGGGATGCTCTGCCCATGAGCCTTCTGCCCCTGAGGGACTGAGACTCATAATAAAGCCACCCTGGGCATCAACTGCCTCCTGGCTGGTCCCTAGCGGGTGGTGGGGTTCTGCCCTTCCCTCCAGCAGCACTATGGGCTCTGCTTGTGCCGTGGCTTTCAGCAGAACCAGCTCTGGTCCCCGGTGCTGGTTTTGGTGTGGCCAAGAGGTACCCACTGAGGAGCATCTCCTCCTCCTGCATGCACACGTTTGCTCCTTGCTTCTTCTCACTGAGGAAAAGGAAAACAAATTAACTATAAATCCCAGTGTTAATGGAGAAGTCAGATGGGAAAACTATTAGAGTTCCTATAGCAACCCAGGATAACACTGTCAAAAGCACCTGGATGACTTGGGCGTCAAGTGCTTTTGAAAGTGTTACCAGCTACAGCAGCCATGGTGTTTTTCCATTACAGGGTAGGTTGTAACATACGTTAATATATAGTGCATGCAAAACCCCTGCTGGTTACCACAGCTGATGAGAACGTGCCACACGACTTGGCCCGAGCACTTCCAAAGAGCTAAACGGCTCGTCATGGCTTTGCCAAGGGTGCAGAAACCTGGTGCAGCTCAAGAAAGCACATATCTAAGTCTTGTCTTGTTTGTAACAGGCAAGTGCCTGCATCCACACCAGGACAGGGTTTGAGGGATGCACTGCTCTGGGTGGGTGCTGATGCTGGGGTGCTTGGGGCTGCCTTTGCCTGCAGAAAGTTTCAGTAACAGCACAAGAAATAACCCCTAAAAATGCCTTTTGACCAGTGTTTGAGAAGGGAGGGGATTGCCCTGAGCTTGCCAAGCAAAGTCCAGGCTGGACTGAGGGCCTCACCCAGCCTCGTGGCCGCATCCTGCTGATGCCAGCCATGGGGATGGCGCTGTGGGGTCAGAGGGATGTAACCCACTCTGGCAGAAGCAGGGTGCTGTTGCCAACCATACAAGCTCCCTTTGCTGCAGCATAAGCGTTATTCTCCCATTGCCATCCCTCCACCTCCTCCCTGCTTCCAGAGGGGTGAGCACCATGTTTTCAGCATCCCTCTGACACCCCAGGGCTCCCCAGCACAGGATCCTGCTCCCTGGGCAGCAGGATGCTGTCATCTGGCAGAGGAGCGATGCTGGGCCATGCTCCCAATGGCTTTCCAATGGGTTGTGCCAGGATTTGGGGGTAACCAGCCAGGAGAAATGCGTTTGAAGTCAAAGAGGAATTTTGCACCTCATTGTGTGAGTGCTTTCTGTGCTTGTGGAAGAGGAGGGCTTTTTATTTTCTCTCCTCTCTTGGTTTTAAGAGCTGAAGTGTTTCTGGAAATCCAGCTGAAAGTTGCAGTTCTGGCAGATGGCTGGCTGCTTTCCTCTGGGGGTATTATTTTAACTTGGCATCCTTGCTGCAGGGATTGATTTGACACCCATCCTCACGAGTGCTGCGACCGAGTTGGTGCTGGGAGAGCATCCTCAGAGAGCAGGGCTGGTGCTGAGCACCCATAGGGAAGCCCAGAGGCCTCGGGCCCCATGGGCAGCCAGGCCCACGTGCAGCAGCCATCCCTGAGGTGGCATGGGGCTGGGAATGACGTGCTGAGCCCATTTTGGTGCCTGCTAGCCCTGCTGTGGCACAGGCACAGGGTGCCTTTATCCCGCGCCGTGTTGCTTGTCAGTGTGCCTCTGTAAGCAGCCACTGGGCAAATGTGTGCTGAAAACCTCTGTCAGGATGAATCGGGCTCATCTGGGAAAAACAGAACAGAAAAGGAAGGGAAGTTCTCCGTAGTAAACAACTGATGTGGTGGCACCTCGGTCCTCCTGGTGCCGCTGCCTCGCTGCTGCCTGGGTACCATAGCCCTATTCTGTGCAGTCACACTTCTCTACCCCATCCCTGGAGCCACCCGGCCGCTCCTTTGGCTTTATGGACTTGGCAAGAGGTGTTTCTGCTAGTGTTCGGTTGCAGCACCCTCCTCGCTGATCCTCTCAGTGTCCCCCAGCCAGGCTGTGCACCAGGGCACCCATGGGTGATGCTCCTCCTTAGGAGGTGCTGCCAAAGGAGGGCCTTTACAGAAGCTGGGCACAGCCATGGCAGTTAAACCTCCCCCACGCTGCTTCCTTCCTCATTACTTTCCTGTCATTAACACACTGATTTCACCAACTGATTTGCTGCGTTTCCTGGGGTGGTTAATGGGGGACAGGGCAGAGCCAGGCTCTTGGGAGGGTGATGGAGTGGGGTCTTGGTGCTCGAGGATCCTGTGCCACTTCACAATAGCTGTTTCCCAGACCCCTTCCCACATTCCCTTTGGTGGCAGATGCTGGGGATTCTCCGTGGGGCAACACTAGACCTCCTGTCCCCATCAATGGGGGGGCTTAAGGTGGTAGGAGGCAGCATCCTGTGCTCCCCCTGCTCATCTTTAGCTGCAAAGTTATCAAAATGAACCCCCAAAATCCATCAAATAACTGTTGTGCTGCTTTTTTTCCCAAAAAACCACACTGGGGTTTGCAATTAGGCTGCTCTGGATGGCACAGGGGGGGCTTTATCACCCTACCTGGGCTCTGTGCTTGCCTGGAAGCCCCAAGAGCTGCAGATGGGGGGAAGCAGGTTTTCTTCTTCTTTCTTTTGAATAAAAGCCAACACTTTCAGCATTTTAATCTTCAAAGCCTACGCTGGAGGGTCTGCAGTGCACCCATTGCTCAGCCCACTGGGGCAGCTGGGGTGCTGACACACCATAGTACCCCCTTGGGGGGTCTGGGGTACACTGTGGGGCAGGCAGTGTCAGCCACCACCCTTGCTGCTCTAATGAGGCTTTCCCTCTAATTAATATTCCCTGGCAAAGCCAGCGCTGGTTCTGGGGCTCTCAGCTTTTATCTCTGTTGGCATTGATGTGACATCAATGGGAGATGGGGCTTTGAAAGCTGTTTGCTATTTGCGATGTCGCATCTGTGCAGGAGGGAGGATGGAGAGGGATGTCCCCAAGCCCGGGTCCAACCCTGCTCCGGTGCTTATCCCTGCACCAAGGCACACATGGGGGTGCAATTCGGGAATCCCTATTACCAGCTCCTCCAAGAAGGGCAAAATAACGCGTTTTCTGCACCCAATTTCCTCCCACATGGGTGCCTGGGTGCGGGTGCCCCATTCACACCCAAGCCCTCAACTAATTCACACATCAGGACCCGGTTAGGTCATGCCTGAGCACCCCATTGCACTATGCTTGGGTGGCCAATTAGTCAGCACCTGAACACCTAATTAGCCAACACCTGAGCACCCAATCTGCTCCTGCCTGAGGGTTATTTTGGGCATAAACAGGCAGGTTTTGGTAGCTGAGGGCTGCAGTTGTGCTGATGCAGGAGGAGGTTAGGAAGTGCTGGGTGCTGGTCATGGCTGCTCTGGAAAGCCCCATCCCCACATTAGGGGAGCCTACAAGGGGCAGAAGATGTGGGGCTGGTGCAAGAAGTCCCTCTGTGCCCATCCTGCACCATTGATCCCGGTTACTCCAGTATTCACCCAAAGGGAATTTGCAGCCACCGAGCTGGTGTGGTGAGTCCCTGAGCTGCACCCTCCTCTCCAGGGTATTTTGGGGTCCCCTTGCACGGCGAGGCTGGTGGGGGGCACGTGCTGGGTCCCAGCTGCCCTCCTGCTGCATCCCACTGGAGCATCCGCAGGCAGCAGCGGGGGCTCCGCTCCCCCCTCCGTGTTTGCGTTGCACAGATGTTCACACCATCCAGCTCCACTAATTCCAGTATTCCTGACAAGTGAGTTTGCAGCTGAAGCCGGCCAAAATTTGCTCAAAATGTGCTATTTTTTTCCTTTTTAAAGTGACTTTCCATGTGGATTGATGCCAGGGAATGGCGGGGTGGGGAGGTGGGGAGGCTTGCTGCCTCAGTTTCCTTTCCCACAAGAGCATGTCCTAGCAATTCCTACCCAAACCATCAGCCAGCCCTGCAGTGTGTGCCCTGTTTGGCCTCTCCTAGAGCCACCCTGTGCTCTGGGTCCTCTTGATCCAGGGTAAACAGGGCACCCCAAGTACTGCGTTTCAGGGCAGTGCTTCCCAAAGCGGGGGAACCCCAGAGATGGGAAGATGGCTCTGCCCTTGCAAGTGGGTTGGTGTTGGAATGCTGCTGGGTGCAGCGAGTGGTCAGTGCAGAGGGGACATGGGCTGGGAGTGCAGCCAAGCTGTTTAATGGCTGGGTTTTAGCGGGCAGAGAGGGGCAGACAGGCTCCAAGGGCCATGCAGGGGAAGTCTCTGCTCTCTCCAGACTGGCTGCCATTGCCAAGGTCTCTTAGGGAGATGCCCATGAGATGCTCAGATGCTGATGCTTTTATCCAGTTTCAACACTTGGAGATCTCCCCCTCCTGCCTGGCAGCGCTGCAGGAATCTCACCCATTTCTCATGGGTCTGTCAACCTCAGCCAGGATGGGAAGGGATGGCTGGAGACCTGCAGTGCCCATGGCATGGCAGCAGAAGGCCATCCATGTGTATTAAGGGTTATGCAATAGACACTTGGCCATTACACGGCCATTAATCCTCCTTTAATATAGTTTTGGTATTTATTGACCACAGTAACTATTGCATTAAATCACAATTAAATGTGTATTTTGGAAGCTTTACAGAAGGGTGGAGGATGATGTCTGGGGAGGAGGGTGCACGTTTGTGGGTACCTGGGTGGGAGTGGTGTTTTGAGGGTGCGCAAGAGGGACCAGGACCCCAGTGGGTCTCAAACAGCCTCATCACCAGCATAGGGATGTACCCCAGCACTGCCAGTCCTGGTGAGGTGCTGGTGGCATCTCCAGTGTCTTTGGTGCTTTGTGAGCTGCTAAATTAGAGGTGAGAGATGCTGAGGGCTCCTGGAGCTGCTCATCAAAGGGGAGCAGGCTCCTCTTTTCATCTCGGGTTTTGTCTAAAGCTCCAGCAAGCGTGGATTTTTGGGGTTAACCCCTTGTGTGCTGCAGCCTGGTTGGAGCATGGAGCAACACTTGATGGTATCAGCTAAGGCTGAAACTGAAATCAGGGACCCCAGGGCTTGGGGAAAGCAGGAGCCAGGTGGTGATGCTCAGGCTTTGGGGTCAAAACTACCATTGGAACAGCAGGATGGGTCCCCAGCCATAGCAGCCTGGTTTCTGGCTGCAGCATGGCTGTCCTGAGGCCACATTTCCCGGTGCTTCAGGGCTGATTTGGGGGCTTTACCCACAGACAAGGAACCTGAATGTCCCTATCTGACCCAGCGCTCTCCTCCCTCATGAATCTGGGACAGGCAGAGCTGGGCTTGCTGCAATTATCCACGGATTAAAGGCAGCTAATTTGCTTTGAGTTATGGAGGCTAAGTCAGATCGATACGTCGGTGTGAAGCACATAAAAGAGGAATCAATAGGTATTCAGAAGTGCAGAAAACAGGCTATAAAATCCCTATGGGATGATGCTTTTGGGGCCAGGGCAGTGGTGATGCTCCAGTGGTGTGGCCAGGAGGGAGAGCAGGAGACGTGGGAGCGGGTGGCAGGCGATCCCTGGGGCGGTGCACGCTGGCAAAGCAGAACTGCAACTCAGCACAAGGCTTTCATC
Organism: Nestor notabilis; assembly: GCF_000696875.1. Classification (NCBI taxonomy): domain Eukaryota; kingdom Metazoa; phylum Chordata; class Aves; order Psittaciformes; family Psittacidae; genus Nestor; species Nestor notabilis. The sequence continues at coordinate 9,671 of NW_009923542.1, forward strand.
AGGGTTTGTGCAGCTCAGCAGACTGGAGGCTGCCGTGACAGGGGCGAGGCTCAGCTCTGGGGGGTTTGGG
>NW_009923542.1:9761-17767 GCF_000696875.1 Nestor notabilis
CCGGTGGTTTCTCCCCCGTGCCTGCCGGGAATGTCACAGCCGTGAAGGAAACTGGCTTGAGGTTCCACCAGAATCGGGGCAGGAGCTGGGTTAGGGCATGCAAGGTGTATGTTGCAACCAGGCATCCTCACAGAGGGGTGCTCGCTGGGATGTCCCAGTGGTCCCCAGGCTTTCTGAGCCACCGTGGCCACCAACAAGGGCTTGCTCTGTCTCCCTGGTGCTGCCTTCTGGCAGGGCAGCGCGGTGGGAGGCAGAGTCCTTTTTCACAGCTGACAGCCCATGAATATTTATAGCAGCATATTAAAAATGTCCACTGCATCCCAAATTAGTCATGGGGCCCTGGATGGAGCCAGGGTGCTGGGTACCGTGGCACTGATGTCACCCCTGGCTCCACAGCTGGATGGATGGTGGTTGTGTGGCCCCATAGTGTGGTGGAGCAGGGGATGAGCAGCTCTTGGGTCCTGCCTTTGGATCAGACCCTGCTCCCACATGCAATCCCCACATCCCTCCCAGGTGCCTGCTCAGGATGCTGGCAGCACCAGGCTTCCTCCACCTCTCAGCACCTCTTCCTCACCACCTCATGCTTTACAACTCAGGTTTCTGTGGCTCTGACCGATGTCTCCATCAGTTGGTGAGGGATGGGGGAGCTGCTACCCCCGCAGCGTGCCAGGGATGCCGGCTGCCTCTGGGATGTGAAAGCACGGCCAGCACAGACGTGTTTATCTCCCAGACAAGCAGGCAAGAAAATGAACTGATGTTTGGTGAACGACTGGAAATGAAAGGGGGAGAAGAAGGGGACACAGCTATTTCCCAGCTCCTAGGGGGTTGGCAGGGATAACAGAGAAAAAAGCAAAATCTAATTTAGAAAGAGTATACAAAGACAAAAGTGCTGGAGGGAGTCCTGGTTTAGTGTGAAGCCTCAGCCTGAGCATTGATGGAGGATTGCACTGCAAGCCCATGGGGGCTGGATGTGTCCTGGCAGCTTGGCCTGAGGTGGGAGCAAGAATGGGTCTCCCTATGGTGTTTGGGGACCCTTCAGCCCATGGGGAGGCTGGGCTGGCAGGGAAAGGTCTTTGGCTTTGTTTCCCTGGTCTGTATCTCCCCATTGCTTTGACCACTTTCCACCCCTGCCCTGGTCAGGGATCTGTGTTCCCAGCAGGGGCTTGTTCTGCCTGGAGCGGGTCGCCAGAGCTGGCTGATCAGCCTCTGGTACAGGCACCGCTCTGGAGGTGCTGATATTATTAGTGTTATGATTATTAATAAGCCTGTTTGCAAAGGCGGGTGCTGGCAGCATGGCCAAGAGCTCGAGCTCTGCAGTGGCCAACCCGGCCCTGAGGAATTAAACTTCAATTGCTGAGGCCAAGTGCTGCTGGGGATGATCTGATGCTACCGATGATCTGATGCTGGGGCTTGGAGCCCCAACACGAGGGGGCTCAGCCCCATGGAAGGGTTCATAGGGTCAGGAGCCTCCTGTTGGCAGGTTTGTGGGGTGGCACAGGCTGGGTTTCTGTCCTCTTCCCATGGAAAATGTGATCCCCATAGGTCAAGTATCCCTGCAGGTCTGGGTATCCCACTGATCCTCTCCTTGCAGGTGTGGGATTCCTGGAGATGCTAGATTCCTGTCCCATGGGGCTGGGTGTAGCTGATCACTCTGAGGGAGCAGGGGGAAGGGATTCTGCTCATGAGCCTTGGCAAAGTCAGAATTTAAATTCAATTTAAATTCATATATATATATTTTTTTTTCCTTCTCCATTGCTGTTTCTTCACTAAATTACATGTTTTTCCAGTGTTGGCAAAACGAGGACTTTTCCACACACAGCACCTGGCCAGCCAGTGCTAGTGGGGGGCTCAGTGAGGGGACAGCCAGGATGGGGACACACAGGGAGGAGCACCCCACACTGAGACAGGGGCAGTGGGGCAGAGCACAAGGAGGTAGGAGACATAACTAGGAGGTAATCAGGCTGGAAATGTGCCTCAGGGAGGGAAAGCAGCACGACTGGGTTAGCCCAAAGGGTCGGTGTCCCCATCCCTGCACTGCTTTGGCAGAGCCCGGGTGCTCTTCCACCCAAAAGGGATCAGGATGGAGGGAGAAGTGGGGGCTTGGGGTCCTTTGAGGCTTGCAAAGCTGAGAAGTGCAGAAAACCCCCTCTGGGAAGTTGCTGTTCTCTTTCCACACCACCTCCCCGTCTGTCTGTCTGTCTGTCTGAATCTGTCTGCCCTTTTGCTCTTGTCTCCTCATCACACACTAATGATAGTCCTGGTTACTGCTGCTAATGAAGGGCTGTGGCTTTGATTGCCAGGACAGATCCTGTGCTCATCTCTGGCTGAGACCCTTGTGGCACTAATGAAGTCCCCAGATCACTTCCATCTCATGGGACAGCTGAGGGCAGGGCCGCGGGGTACAGCACCCGGGCTCCTCCTGAGCCTCATCTCCATGGCAACACCGAGGGATGCTCCCGAAAGATGCTCCTGAGGGATGCTCTTGCAAGGCCACCAAGGGGAATCCCAGCAGCCTGGGGGCTTCCTGCACAGTGCCTGCTGGGGAGAAAACGCCTGTCTGTGCTGGGAACATGGCTGTCTATCTGTCCATCTGTCTATCCACCCACAGCAATATCCCTGCCGATATTGCGCAGAGGCAGCAGCCACTTGAAGCCCACGTCCATGAGACCTCCCCCACTCCCCAGCCCTGCTGACAACCATCTCTCAGGGCAGACATCTACAGAATTAACCCCATGGTCCTTTCAGCCCCTAATTTCCCAGCTCTGGCTCTGTCCTCAGCTTGGCTTCAGCAAGCCAAGGGATGGAAATCTCCAGCCATATCCATAGCATGCACCAGCACAGTGTTTGCCCCTGAATCTATATTTCTCTTTAACATCTGTTTTTCCTTTTCACTGTGGTTTTTATTACTAGATGCAGTCATATTAAAGTAAACACAGGCTGGGCTTGGGGGGCTCGGCAGTCCTCGTCATGCTTTGGGATCAGCAGGGAGGCCAGGATGTTTGGGGCTTTGCATGAAGGCATGGGGTGGCTTGCAGGGAAGCAGGATCCATCTCAAATGGTCTCCTTTGGGATGTCTTAGGGTAAAAATCAGCCCTACAGAGGAAGTGCAGGTCTGTGCCAATGCTCATTGCTGGGACAGCAGTGCCTTTGGTGGGGCTGCCCTCTTCCCTCAACATTGTCTCCCTTGTCACCCCCGGGTTGTGCATGGGGTGGCTCAGACTGCTTCCCTTCATTTGTTGCCGTTTATCTATAATTTAGCATGGGTTTTAGTTATATTCTAATTGAGTTTCATGTGTCACAGCGTGTCTCAAACAGAAAATATAAATATTTAACAACCTCCACTGGTAATAAAGATTCACATTTGCCTCCTTCTGGTTCCCAGTACATGAATATTCTGCCCCACGCTCCGCAGGTATTAACTTCATTCAGATTTTTCCTGGTTATGCAATATGATGTTAATGACAGATAGAAGCCAGATCTTTAAAAATTATAATCAAACCCAAAACCAACAAACCAGTTTGAGGTCATCAACTCCCTTCCTTTCGTTAGGGAGGACTAATATGTTCCCTTTAGTTGCTGGCTCTTCTATGCATGCAAGTGATGTGTGCCTGCTCCAGCAGCGCTGTGGGTGGGAGCTGCCCCAGTCACACCAGCATGGGTAAGAACTGGGGCAGGGGCAGCTCCAGGGGCAGGAGGCATCTGAGGCTTGATTCTTGGAGGGCAGTGGATGAACAGAACCTGGTTTGGGCTGAAAAGAAGCTGGGATCATGTCCCTGCTGTGCTGCTGGGGAAGCAGGTGAAGTTGGATGCAAACTGAAGGATCACTGGTCCACCCTGGGGCTGGGTCAAGTCTGCCACAGCCAGAAGCTTGGATGGTGAAATAGGCCATGGTGGGAGGAAGCCCTGGGTGATTTTTGGGGTGGTGGTTGCTATCTATGAGGATGAGCTGGGTCTAACTGAGGCACTGCAGGCTTGCTGTGCAGGGTGACCAAGCTCCATGGCCGGGTCTGCTGTGCTTGGGCCATAGCTGGGCCTGGGTTTCCCACTAAAACAGCTCCCAATCTGCTTTTTGTACTGTTATGAATGTTTTAAGGCAGAGTGAGGCTTCTCGAGCGTGTCAGCTCTGGTGCAGCAGGAACAGCGGCAAAGTGGAGACAGGGAACAGTCTTCAAGCCTGCTGGTGCCCTGTGCTTTGCTGTGGGGCTGCTGGGAGGTCGATATGGGGCAGCTGCCAGTCCCTTGCCTGTGTCCTCATGTGGTCTGCAGGGACTCGGGATGCTCCTTGGAGAGCTCCCACGGGAAAGGCTGGAGCTGTGAGCTCGTAATTGCCAAACCCACTTGGTACCCCGAGAAAAGGGAGGACAGGGGGATACACTGGGCTGGTACCAGTGTGCAGAGCACCCACAGTGACACGGGGCTGGCACATGTGTTATGGGGTGTCACAGCACTGTGCTCCCCTGCCCAGCCCCACACTCATCCCTGGGTCCCTGTAGGCCACAGCGCATCTGGATCCCAGCGGATCTGCCCTTCTCCCACACTGACAGCCCCAACCTCCTGCACCTGGGAATCTCATTTCAGCCCCGCGTGGCTCTGGCTGTGTGCACTCACAAGGGCTGGGCACCCCCGAACCCCTGCTCTGCACCTTGTCCAAGCACTGACCCTCGCAGCCCATGGTGCGATTAAACCACGCTGCTCGTGTTGCCTGGGGCTTCATTAAAGGCAATGATGATCCCTGCCAGAGGAAGGCCCCCGTGATTCAGCTAAAAGTTGTTGAACTGGCTAAAAGCCATCATGCTGCTCCAGCACCTCTCACACACATTCCTTGCTCGCTTCTTGCACGTCCATGCACGCTCGCCTTGCTCGCTGGGCACTGCCTCTCGATGGGGCTGTGCTCAGCAGCGAGCTGTTGCCTGGGTTCCCGTACATCATGGAGATGTTGCAAGCTGCTGAAAATTCAAAGTGCTGTTTTAATTATGTGCGATGAGGGAAGCAGCCCGACTCTTGGAAGGAGGCTAACGACAAGCCTGCCAGGAGATTTGCAGTGGCAGAAACCCAGAATCCATCCCTATGTGTCTTTAAAAGGGAAAAATGTCAGATTTGTCTATGAAATAATAACTAACAACCTATAAACAATTGACATCACCATCCACCTCGCTGCTGGGGAAGTGATTTAGAGACGCCTTGCCTATATGAAACGAGAACATCTGCTCTCTGCTGGAAAGAGGAGGAAGATCTCCTCATCAGCATTAAATTTAAATGAGCCAGTTCTCATTTGCACACTTCTGCAGTGCTCTGGCTCCTGCAAGAGGGTGACTGGGGAGCACAGGCGCTGGTGGGGGCTCAGCAAAGACGTTTCTCCTTCCCTGGCTCTCTAAAAGTGTGAAAATCAGGCTTTTCTACCCAAAAGAGCTCCCCCAGGCACGGGGTGAGATCAGGTCTCTCCCTACCCCAGTGCTGTGTGTTCAGCATCTCCTCCCAGCAGAGCCACAGGAGCACCATTTCCCACGGGAGAGTGAGATGAAGCCCACCCCAGTGTCCCCAGGGATGTGGCAGAGGAGCCTGGTGTTCTTGGTGAGTGAGGAATCACTTTAGGGCTAAATGAGACCAGGATGAGGCCAGCATCCCGCAGCGGGTACCCAGCCCAGGCACTGCTGTGGCAGGTCAGCATCACCCGACTGCCCTGCTCCCCACCAGCCACCTGCATTGGGAGCTGCTACCAGGCTTCAGCGTGCTCCACATTGCTTTTAATTATATTTTACTTTAAAGAGCCATTAATTACAAAGATTTCCCAGCAGAAAAAAAAAAAGGAAAGGAGGAAAATAAAACCCTTTTCCACATCAAGGGTTGTTATGGGTGAGCTGGAATATGAATGACTGAGAGAGGTTAAGTCAAGTTTGGGGTGCAGAAGGCCCAGTGACATTCAGTGGTGCCCCCAGCTCATGAGTGCAGAGCCCCCTCCCAGGAGGAAAGGCAATGGTCCCAGTTGTCCTAGTTTGGGACCCTGGCTTGGTAGGGTCTCCCCTCTCTCCACACATCCCAGGTTAAAACCCTGCTTTCTCTCCTGTCCTCTCCTCCCCGTGCCCCTGAGGGGTGTATTTCTCCATCCCCCTGTCCTTGCTGCTATTCACCATCCCTCAGAGAGGAGACATTTATGCCACATCAGTTGGTCCCTGCTGTAAGTGCCATGTGCTCATTTAATATTTATTTTAAGACAATTTGGATCGTTTTTTCCCCATCTGGAGAGAGAAGCCTCCGTTTTGGGGCAGGGGAAGTGGTGCAGAGGGTGCAGTGCCCTCCCAGACCTACCACCCAGGGCTGAGAGCTGGGGGACAGCATCAGCTTTGAGGCGAGGTGGTGCCTCCCCCTCCCCATAGCAGCAGAGCCCTTGCAAAGGGGGGGTTCATGTGTTTGACCTCCACAACCTGGGGCTCAGGTGGGGCTGCTGGAGAGTTGACTGGAAAAGACTTTATTAGAGCAAATTTGGGCTAATCTTCCACATGTGCCAGGCCTGGTTTGCTCATTCCTGGCCACCATGAGCTGCTGTCCTCTCCATGCCCTCTCCTCCTCCCACCCACCTTTGCTCAATTAGCGCTCACTCAGCAGGTGCTAATCACTGCTCCTGCTTTCTCTTCCTGCCAGGGCCTGGGGCAGGAGGTGCTGCTGCAGCTCTGGGGTGAAGGTGTTTTCTGGCTGGAGCTCCCAAGCACTCAGGTAAGAGACTGGTCAAAATTGTTATGACAAGACCTGTTCGTGTTGTGCCCTTGTGCCAGGTGGTGATGCCCTTTGGTGCCTCTGGCTGCTGTGGGTTTCTGGACGGAGACAAGAGGGTTTGCTTTTCTTGAGCCTGTAGCTGCTTGGGAGGGCGGTGGGATGATTTGTGGCAGTGCTGTTGTTGTCTGGAAGGGTTGTTTTTCCTTGTAAACCTGCATGTGCCAAGCAAGGTCTTGGTGTCCTGACCCACGTCAAGCTCAGGGTTGAGCTCTGCAGCCCATCCTCTGCCTGGTACAAGTTCATATGGCTCTGCCTTTCCCCTTACCTGATCTCTCAGCTCTGCTGGCTTTTTGGCACCTTGTCTCCTTCTCTCATGGGGCCATGCTGAGCTGTGGCAATGCCTTCCTGGGATGCTGGAAGTGCTTATAGCAGTGCTGGGGCCAAGGTGGGTGTGCTCGGGAGCACCACATGATGCTCACCAGCATCCCTGTGCTCGGCACAGCTCATGGCAGCAGTGTTTGGGGAGCCGGGGCCTGGCAACAAGCATCTCATTTCCCTCTTGTCTCTTCCTGTCAGACAAGATTTGAAGATTCAATTAGAGTGGGAGCTGCTGATAGCAGTGGTGCTGGCATGCTGCTCACACCCCGTGCTGGTGCTGCATGGGGACCAGATGAAAGCCAAAAGCGATGCAAGGGGGGTGGGAAGGGGAAGGCATTGGAAAGGGAGGCTTTTGGGCTGGCGAAGTGCCTGGGAGAAAAAGGCAAGGAATGCAGATTTGGGGGAGGGGGGGTTGAGGGATGGTTGGAGGCTCAGGGATGTGCTCCAGTGCCTGGAGCTGCAGTGTGGTTCTGGCTTGGGATAAGGATCTGAGGGCAGCACTGGGCTCAGGCAGGGGAGACCTGCACTGTGTGTGTTCGGTGGGGTGAGGCTGGGGGTTCAGGCAGGGCTTCCTCACCCAAAACCTCATCCTGCAGAGCCGGGTCTCCAGAGTGGCAGCAGGAGTAAGTTGGGAGCAGAGCTGGGTCTCAGTGCTCAAGGGGAGAGAGCAAGGCAAAGCCTGTGAAGTGCATTGGATGGGGAGCTGCCTTGACCAAATGGCAAAAGGCTGGATTTCAGTTGGAGTTGTTTTTCCACTTTCTGAAGGTTGCTTCTCCCTCGAAAGCTGTGTTTCATTTTGCACTAATGCTTCAAAGAGCTGTAGATACCATCAGAGCTATTCACTAAATCACTGCAGCCGTTGGTGTGAAACCTTGTGGCTGCTCAGCTGGGGATGGGGGCAAGGAACGGCTCTGGGG
>NW_009923542.1:17806-18485 GCF_000696875.1 Nestor notabilis
TGTGGTGCTGGGCCCTTGTATCCTGTCTAGGGGAGATGTCCTTGTGGGGCTGATGGATCTTTGTGCCTTTTGAGAGTCAGAGCCAGGATGTGGCCACTAAAACACCCAACTAGGATAGTTTTGAAAGGACAATTCCTTCCCCTCTCAGTGTTTTCTGGAGGTTATAACCATTATTAAGGAAAATGCAAATTTTTTTAAAGTTATAGGGGGAGACAGTTTTTTATTATAAATTACGTTTTTACTGTAATTTCTATTCTGAGGCCCAGAGCTGAAATCCGGGCTCAAGTCGGGAGGATCAGCCATGCTGATGCTACAGCCACAAGTGGCCCAGCCTTGCAGGCACAGCAGTTACCCAAACTCGGACCATATTCAGGCATGGATTGATTGCGTACCAAAAAGTCAAGGTGCAAACATTGATCATGCATGAAAGCACTGGTCATCAGCCAAAAATAAGCATTCCCCAGCCTAAATTATTAATTCCCTTATGCACACCAAGTGGATTGTGCTGGTCACGTACATCCCCATTGCACAGTGGTTGTGCTTCATGCCGTAGTATATTTTCCCTCCAACTACTTGTCTGGCTCTTCACTTAATAAAGATTGAGAGAGACAATAAAAACATTCATTACGGGGGGGGGGGGGAAAAAAAAAGAAAGCCCTGCTTTTTTTGCCCCCCGCCA
>NW_009923542.1:18516-21791 GCF_000696875.1 Nestor notabilis
TTTGTAGCCTCCAGCAGTTGGTTTCATTAAGCAACTGCTTCTCCCAAACCCTCCATGGTGGCTCCTGGTGCTGGTAGCCGGGTCTGGGGATGCAGCACCAGGCTGGGAAGCTCTGGGATGATTGGGGCGAAGGCCATGGCACTGATGGAATAACCAAGGAGGGCAAGAAACCATCTGGGTGGTGAAAAAGGGAATTAGCTAAATGAGCTCTTGGTGGGAAAAGCAGCTGTTTGGATGGGGTTATGCAGGGTTAAGCCGTTATCCTGTGCTGTGTTGAACCTGGGGCTGGTCTCCTGCTTGTCCCAGGTCCTTAGCTGCTGTCCTAGGAAGCCCTGTGCTCTTCCAGCTGTGGGCACTGAGGAATGAGAGCACCCACCCTGAGGGGGGGACACTGGGGAGCAAGTGGGAGCTGATGGGGTGGGTTTGGTGTGTGAGTCTCTCTGCTGTAGTTATGTCAGCTGGAATGGAGTGAATGGTGTCTCTCAGGAGGTGAATAGGGGCAGCCAGGAGCCCCCCTGCACAGCAAGGGCTCCCATCCCATTGCTGTCACTAGTGGGGTGGAAGAATGGGGACAGAGTGGGTTCACTGCTGTCAAAGTGCTCTTCAGCAGCACTCTGGTCTGTAAGTCAGTGGTGGGAGGCCTGCTCTGCCTCTGCTCTGCCCCCAGACTGTGACATCCGAGATGAAATGTGTTTTCTCTCTGGTTCCAAGGCATGACAAGAGCTTTGGATCTTGTTGTGATTTATCACTCAGCCCTGAGCCAGATGCCTATATGGGTTCAATCTATAGCTCCCAGTACTGATAGAAATGTTATCCTGTCTTATTAAAATCACCCACAGCTACTGCAGCTGTATGTCAACAGCAAAACATATAGCGACCAGTTCCCATCGGATTGGAGCCTCTCTGTTGAGGCTGTCTTCAATCTGCCTCCTGCTAAAATGGTTACAGATGTAGGCTTTTCCCATTACGGCTCAGTGCAGCTCCTGTACAGCCGACTCCAAATCCCATTACCACGCCGGAGCAGTCTTTGGTGAGCATCAGCTCAGCTAAAGCTCCCCCAACAATGTGAAACATCACTCGTGATGATTTTCCTAGAAGTACTGCTAAGAATGAGAATGCAGGGCTGTGCTCCCCCAAATCAGCCCTGAAATGTGGGGGGCAGCTCTGCTGCAGGGGGAAAAGAGGGGAGAGGGGATGTGCTGGGATGAAAGCAGGGCTGCTTTCTCTTCCTACTCCTCCTTGGATGGCACAGCTCCCTGTTGGGGTCTGCTGAAGTAATTTAGGGTGCATGGCATCCATTGTTGAGGGCAAAACTAATGGTGCTGTGCATGAACCCCCTTCCCTTTGCCCCTCCAAACCTACTACAGCCCTAAGACTCCTGCTGTTGCCCGAGCTGTCCCCGGCTCTCCCCCATCCCTCTCTTCTGCGCTATCTTCGGTATAATTAGGAGGCCAGGACTGTGTGTGTGAGGGGAATGTGACCTCATTAGTTTCTTATGCTGTATTGAGATTTCTTCTCATTTACATCCCAAATCCCTACATGTGCAGATCTGGTCTCTAGGGTCAATTTCTGCTGCTTTCCATCCCTCTCGCTGGAGCTCTGTTCTCTTTCCTCACCCATCACTACACTTCTGTCTCAAAGCTGAACCCCACCATGTGTGTGAGGAAGACAAATGCCTGTAGTTTGCCCTAGGTGGGTGGGAAAGGCTCCCTGGGGAGATGTCCTGGGCTGGGGCAGTGCTGGGTGACTCTTGGTTTAAGTCCTCTGCCCGTCCGAGGTAAGACAGCAAAGCTCTGGGTGCTCCCTCTGCTCCGCTGCTGGCCGAGGCAGGGAATGACAAACGCCTTGGATGGGTTGTGACAGGCTCTGTGCTCTCATCCCTCCGAGATCCACAACCAAGATCACTCTTCCTTAGTAAGAGCATCCTCTTGTCTTGTGTTTGCTGATGCCAAAATCCTGCTAGACTGGTGGTGCTGGCTTGATCCTCCTGAGGTTTGGATGCTTCATTTTAAACTTAGAGGATATATAGCTCTGTCAAGCCTTTCTTCTTTTCCTGTCCTAGTTGGAGGGAGAGTGCTCTTTGAGATGGGAAGGTTTGCATCGTCTTTGCAGTGTGATGTTGGATCCCTTTATAGGGCAGGTATCTTGTAAAGCAAAATGATTCCAATTCTCACGACGAACATCACTCTTGAAAATGCACGCAATAAACAAAACGAGCCAAATGTAATTAAAATGGAGACAGCATATAATCTGGTAACCCACTTAGAGGCTCAAAGCTTCAGCTTTCAAAAAAGAAATGTTTGCTCCAAATCCATTTAAATAAACAGACCGACACACAAAGGCTTCTCTGTACATTATCAGGATACAAAGAGAATCGGATCAAAAGCAGCTGTGGCCGGGCTGTACATATGTAGCGAGGAAATTGCTTGATCTGAGACTGCACCTTGCACATGCAAATGTGTTTGTGGACCTTCCTGTGAATTGCATTTGAGCTGTCGGGCTACTGGGCTGTGCTTTGCTGGGGGACAAAGGCTGGTGCTGCCTCCACTGCAGTGGCCTTTGCTGTGGGTTAAGGGAGCTCCTGGTGTGTTGGTATGTCTGCCTGCTTTGGCAGGAGTGGGAAGAGACCAGAACTGCATCCAGAGTGAGGAGTAGCTTAGAAACCTGGGAAAGAAATGGGAGTCCCTGTCCTTAGGACTTTATGTATGGGCTCTCCACTCACCTGGTGCCACACATGCCATGTACTGTCACACTCGTGTCCCCCTGGGCTTGCAGGAGGGTCCTCTAGTGTGGCGGGGCTGTGGTTTGCATTCCCCCCCTCTGCCTGGACACCATCTCTTGCAGTTCTGCAGCAGAGCCTGGCTGGCCTTGAGGTTTTGCCAACAGCCATGTGATTTGTCTAGGGTTGGACAGCACAGGCTGTGAATCCAAGATCAAGTGTGTTCCCAGGCCAGCAGGATTCAGCCCAGAGAAAGCATTTTCTGTTAGACGAAAGCATCTTCCTATTGCTCTTGCAGGTGGGTTTGGGCTAGCAAGGATGGGTGTATGATGTGGGGGGCTACCGGGGAAAGGCGAGAAAGCTGTTTCTGAAGTGGCAAGAAATCTTTAGCGTTTAGAGACAGGGCCTTGGCTCCGCCTGCGGGGATGCTGCGTTCAAAATGACAAACCCTTTACTCCAGCCCTGCTGAAGGAAGGTCTTTGGCTTGTGCCGTGACCGGGAGCGCCCAGCGTGGTGCGTCCCTCGCTCGGGGCCGTGTCCCCCTGCCCCGGGGGTG
>NW_009923543.1:0-823 GCF_000696875.1 Nestor notabilis
AACCAGACAGAGCCAGTCTGTGCCACACTGCAGCCGCGCTAGGGGAATAGGGGCTCTGCCTCTGGAAAACAAAAGCACAATGGCAATTAAGCGATCATCTGAGCTTGACTGCTTATTTGGCAGCGGCTGCCCGGAACCTGGAGGCTTTCCTCTCGCCAGCAAACACATATTTGCCCCCGTTTTCCTCTTTCCCCGCCGGTGCGGAGATCGGGACGAGCCTCAGTTTGAGCGTGCCCTCAAATCCCACCTCCCCCGCTCACGGGGCGAGGGCAATGAACAAAAGAGACAAGTGTGGCATCTTTAAAATAGCAAGGCCGAGCAATAGCCCGAGTCAAAAATGCCCCCGTAGCAATCCCGACTGGAAGTTTTCTTCTTCACAGATATCTCGTTGCAGATTCGTCCGTTTGTTAAGATCCCCCTGAACCTCGATAATCCTGCCCCGCCGCATTTGCTGGCTCTGCGCTGATGCGGTTTCTCCTCTTGCCCTTCAGGATTATAAAAATCTCTCCCTCTCCCTTCTTCTCTTTTCCCCCTAAAGCCGGGCTTCAGAGGAATGTTGGCTAAACCTCCTCATCTGCTGCTTTCTTTTCCCTATGATGGCAAATTCGGCGTTATTTGTGGACTTGCCCAATGCAAACATTGCATTAAGAAGCATTTCAAGACATTTTATTGTTGCTCTGCAGTCCTTTGATGTGGTCTATAGGCACCAATTGTTGATGTCTCCCTGCGACTCTTCAGTGTCAGCATCTCATTTCTGTCGTTTCTTCTTCCCCCTCCCTAGCTCCCCGCCATTTCTGCCCTTTTAAAAACAGTCGCGGCAGAT
>NW_009923543.1:881-1645 GCF_000696875.1 Nestor notabilis
TCCCCGGCCCCCCGCCATTTCTGCCCTTTTAAAAACAGGCGCGGCAGATCCCACCACCTCATCCGCGGGTCACTGAGGTACCATTTCTCAGGGGAAGGCCGCTTCCAGCAGCACCAGACTGCCCCCTTCCCTGGAGACCACAGATTCCCCCGCCCGCAGCTCCCGAGACTGCGGTGAGAGGCGGCGTTGTGCCAGCCCATGCGGGGACCCAGTCTGCGGGGATGTGTCTGCCCTGCTCTGTCTGGGCTCTTTCGCCAGCGATAGGAGCCAGGTCTTCGTGGTGCCAATGGCTCGCGTGGGTCAAGGCGGCCCCACACCGAAATCCTGTCAGCAGACAGCTGCTGTGGGTCCGTCTCCGCCAGCACCAAGGCAGAAGTGCGCATCCTCCGCATCCAGGCACAGCAGAAGCAGGCCAAACATCCCCTCAGATGGGGCTCTGGAAACATCCCCACGGGAGCACGACAGGCTCCACTTCACTCTGGGATGTAGGGACAGCGGGCTGACCCGAGGATTTATCTTGGAGATGGAAAAGCCAGGCAGCCGTAGCGATTGCTTAGCAAGAAAATCACTGGCGTTCAACGTCGGGTTCAACAAAACCCACGCCGGGCAGACGGAGATGTTTGGTTTTCGGTGGGAGAGTGGTGGGGTCCATGTCTCTCGAATCCGCCTCTCTCGTCCCTTGCTTTTGACTCCGACCTCCCCACGGGCGGATCTCTCCCAGAGTCAAGCCCTTGGCAGGTGGCTGTGCCTTGGTCAAGGAGGGG